>NC_072734.1:147588578-147716076 GCF_026930045.1 Uloborus diversus | reverse complement strand
CGTATGGAATGGCCAGCATGCTCTCCTGACCTGAATCCAATCGAGCATGTTTGGGGCATGCTCGGACGTTGCATTGCTGCACGACCAAGGCCGTCAGTTACTGTTTGAGGCTTGGAAATTGCACTTCTTGAGTAATGGAATACTATTCCCCAAAGTCAGAGCGATAACCTCATCGCATCCATAGCAAACAGGTCTGCAGCAGTCTTAACTGTTCGAGAAGACCATACGCCCTATTTAACCCACTAAGCGCCGCTACATGAACCACATTGAAAATACTTAAGTTTTCATATGTTTTGAGGTTCAATACACATCTCTAATCATATGTACTTGAAATTTTGCAAAAATATTTATTATGTTAGGAGATATGGTATGGTCCCAAAATTGGAGGCTTGGCGTTTAATGGAGATTTCATACATATCCCTGTCACTATTTTGATACTTGAATAATATCTGGCTAAATCCAACTAAAAAGCCCTAAAATCATTTTTTTGTAATTAATAAAGTTTGTTATTGGAACTTTAAGTACATATTTAACAATTCAAGCTTTAAAATACAGAACTTGTAAGTTTTCATGAGGACCGGATCTATAAATTTTATGCCCCTCTGCAACAAAATCTGTGGAGGCCAGCAGTGCACATTTGTAACGTTAATAAGTCTTAGTTCTGGTCATTTTCCTTTCTTTTTTTCAAATTCTTGAACCTTTGGGCCCATTAGGGACTTCCCTTATCCCCCCCCCCTGCTCGCTCTGCGGTTACGCTTATCCGGGCCTGATTTTCATTCTTGTTTCATTACTTTTCCTTAGATATTTTTTACAGAACGAAACTTTTCTCACACAATTTAATACCTTTAAGAGAAGAGCCTTAGGATTTCTATGTACAAAAAGGGATGTGGTAGGTTTTTGCACGCAACCATGTCGAGGATCGAATAACGGTAACTAACGATGACCCAAAGTACTAGACTCGTATAAATTGTAACTAAGATATTTTTCGGCTGCCTAACGGTGTATTTGTTTCATGATAGGCGAGGGTTTTTTTCGCTGTCTGCATTTCAAATACTTCACAACATGTTTGATAAAAAGATTTACATCATCGTAATGGTTTCAGAGGTAAATGGCCTACATGCTTCAAAATGAGGAATTAGCAATGGTTCTAGTTTCTCCGATTTTATCCAATAAATTTCAGTAAATTGTAAAAATGCAAATTGATGCAGTTATCGCAGTATCTGTGATATAAGCATTTTCGATTAATTTTTTCTCCCAACTATCTGAACAGAATCTGGTGGTTCACAAACAAGTATTACTCCAGTCATCTTTTTGTAGTACGCTAAAATATATTAGTTCTATATTGTTTGATGCTTGTGGCGAAGTCAAAATCTCTAACTGCATTTTTGACTACAAAAAAAAACAGTAAAAAATTTTATTAAAATTTTTCTATTGAAATTCAACTTCCCCTATTAAAAGCACCTGACCTAGACTTTATTTTATTTATTCGGGGAGTGCCCTCAAGGGGGAGGGGCGCATGGCGCTGACTGAGCTATTGACATTTTGGGGGGGGGGGGATAATTTCAAAGGGATCTTTGATCTCATTTTAGGGAAACTCTTTCGTGCTCTGTAGAATTTCAGAGAGATGCGTCATCCTCCTTTGGGAGGATTGGCACACGTGTTTTTCCAGAGCTTTCTTCTAAACGAATGGAATGTCACTTGTTTTGATAAAAAGCACCCGCTCTTGACCTTGAACAACGAAAGAATGTTTACAGTGAGAAAATACAAAGGAGCCTGTGGTTTCAACAGGAAAAAAAAATTGGAGAGTTCACACACACATTCATGCAAAATGGGTGAGGACTAATTCTAGAAGCCTGACTTGCTCTCCTAATCAGAACACGCCCCCATTTTGGGACTTCAGTAAATAAACTCCTATAAAACTCCTTTAAATTATTTTTCATGACTCATTTTTTTTTTGCGAAATACCAATATAGGTTTGTTGAATGTAATCGCTTTCTCCATTGGTTTAAAAGAAAGAAATGTGCTTATATCTTATTGGAAGAGACATTTGCAGCTTTCCACGGATTTCGCAAAATCTCTTCTTTAATCCACCATCGGACTTTGGAGAAAGCATATTGCTATTTAAGAAACATCATTGGATACTGAAAATCTGCCCTCTATTCTATTTAAAGAGCCGCAGTCTGTTTATCAGGGCCTTCACTACTTTCTCTATGTCTTGCTGTATGTGTGTCCCCATGTTTCGTATTAAACGTATTTGTTTATGTTCAGCTGTCTGAATCTCTGCTTTACACAACCTTTCAACAGCAGAGCGTGGTTAGTTCTAAGTTTTTCCCAGCTACTAAATCACTGCAGTAGCGGAGTAACATGGGGGACGAGATAAAATATTCCGTTGAGCCTTTTGACGGAAGGAATTTCTCTCTGTGGTGCAGGAGAATGGAAGCGGTTTTCGCAGCAAAGAATTTAGAGATGTTTTTGGAACGTGAAGCGGATTCTTCGAAAGCTAATGAACTTTTAGCGAGTAAGAAGGCCTATGCCTTGATGTTATAATTTCTTAGTGATAAAGTTTTAGTTTCGCTTTCGGAAGAAAAGACTTGTGCTGAAGTAATTGCAAAATTGAAATCGATCTATGTTCGAGAAGGAGCGGTCAGTCAGATATTGGTTAGAAAGAGACTTTCAACTTTGAAAATGAAAAAGGACTCATCCATGCAGGAGCATATTGATGAAGTGAACAGACTCGTTATCCAACTAAAATCGTGTGGCGTGAAAGTGAGCGACATGGACAGTATTGTCTATCTTTTGATGTCTCTTCCAGCAGAGTATGACGCATCGGAATCTGCAATAGAAAATCAGCCTTCGGAGAACTTGACTTTAGAGTTTGTTTGCGGTCGTCTTCTGGATGCTGAAGCGCTGATGAGAGATCGTCGAGTCTCGGAGCCCAAATCGTGGAAAACAGAGTCATCGAATGGTGCAGCCTTTTCTACAAATCATCGGGTTGTGTGTAACAAGTGTCGCAAAACAGGGCACATTGCGAAATTTTGTAGAAGTAACATAGTTTGCTACCAGTGCGGAAGAAAAGGACATTTTAAGAGGAATTGCACAGTCCAGACAGAAAAAAATACATCATCAAAGGATGGAGCAGTTGCAGTGACTTTCGTTGTTGGCGAAGTAGAATATCGGTCATTTATAGTAGATAGCGGATCTACAGCTCATATGTGTGCACATCGGGAATGGTTTGAGGAGTTAAAACCATCCTCTGGAACTGTGTCATGCGCTGCAAAAACCAGTAAACTGGAAGTAAAAGGAATAGGAACTATTCGCGGTGTATTAGGTGACGGTGTGCAAGAGATCCTACTGAAAGATGTGTTATATGTTCCAGAACTAAATGGAAACCTCATTTCAGTGAAACAGATACAAAAAGCTGGATACACTGTGAGCTTCAAAAATGACGAAGCAGTCATTGAAAAGGGAAGTACAAATTTCGTTTTGTGCAAGCTGAATTCAAAAGGTCAATATGCAAGTGATTTTGTTCCCTTCATTTCAAATTCCTTTGTTGCAGAAAAAGATGGAGGTGAACTGTGGCATCGCAGGTTAGGACACTCCGGAAACCATGTTCTGAGCAAACTAGGATTACCAATAAGCGAAAAATTTTGTGAAAATTGTGTGTTAGCGAAGCAGTCCGCGAACCCTATAGGAATAGGAAACCGAAGAAGAGAAAAAGCTCCCATGATGACAATCCATTCTGACCTATGCGGTCCGGTCAACCCACCAACTCAAGCGGGTGAAAGGTATGTTTTAACATTAGTTGATGATTATTCTCGTTTTTGTGAAGTTCGTCTTCTTAAAAAGAAAAGTGATGTTCCCGTGGAAATCAAAAAGTTTCTCAAATTGAATGAAAGCGTTCGAAAAATTCGTTGTGACAATGCCCAGGAATATGTTTCAGGTGAACTTAAAGTGATAGCAAATAAACTTGGAGTTACGATAGATCCCTGCCCCCCTTATACTCACGAATTGAACGGAATTTCAGAGCGGATGAACAGATCACTTTTTGATAAAGCCCGTGCACTTTTATATGATGCAAATTTACCTAAGAACTGTTGGGGATATGCTATTCAAGTTGCAGCATATGTTCATAACAGAATCCCTAGTTCAAGCATAAATGAAATGTCACCCTTTGAACTAAAATATTCCCAGAAACCGGATTTAAATCAAATAAAATTATTTGGTTGTGATGCTTATGCCAAAATTCCTGATACTCGCAGACAAAAATTAGATCCGAAATCTAAGCGAATGATCTTCATTGGATATTCTAGCATGGGATATCGATTAATGGATCCTGATACGCACAGAGTTATTGTGTCACGTAATGTTCGCTTCAATGAAAATAAAGTATATGTGCAAGATAGAAGTAATTCACCAGACGAGGAAAAACACAGCACCGAAGAAAATAAAGAGTTAGGAGAAAACGAAACCAATGTAAAGCAAGAAGTTCCGGCAGATACACCCCGACAATCAGAAAGAAAAAGAAAAAAAAACCAGAACGATTTGAAGCAATGTACACGTCAGAAGAGACGTTGACCTTTTACGACATCTCAAAACTACCGGAAGAACAACAAGCCCAGTGGAAAGTCGCGATGGGGGAAGAATTGCGCTCCATCCAGATAAACAAAACTTGGGAACTGGTAGATCTCCCTGATAACGCGACCCCCATAAAGTGTAAGTGGGTGTTTAGGAAGAAAAGAGATGGAACTCTCAAAGCCGCGAGAGGAGACCAGCAGAAGGAATACGTACAAACTTATTCGCCAGTCATTGGAGTGCCTTGTTTACGATTAGTTCTTGTTTCGATTCTTCAAGAGGATTTAAAGGCTTATGTGATGGATGTGAAAACAGCTTTTCTGAATGGTGAGTTGCAAGAAATTGTTTTTATGGAACAACCGCAAGGATTCAACGATTCATCTGGTAGAGTATGCAAATTAAATAAAAGTTTATACGGATTAAAACAAGCTCCTAGACAATGGTTCTTCAGATTTTCGCAATTTATGTTAAAAATTAATTTTAAGCAGTTAAACTCGGAACCGTGTATTTTTATCAGAATTGTGAATGGAAGAAAAATAATAATTTGTTTATATGTTGATGATATTCTTATCGCTGGATCAGATGTTTCAGAAATAATGATTGTGATTAAACTTCTTCAAAATGAGTTTCAGATGTCCAAACTCGAACCAGCTTCTGAATTTTTAGGAATTCGTATGGAATTTACTTCTACTAAATTAGTGCTAGATCAAAAGGAGTATATTCTTAAACTATTGAAGAGATTTAACATGGGTGAGTGCAAGCCGAGTGCAACACCTTTAGAAGCAAAGTCAACTCCAGCTGACTTTGAGGAAGGAACTAGCTTCAAAGGACCTTACCGTGAACTAGTTGGATCTTTATTGTATCTTGCGATGACAACACGACCCGATATACTGTTCGCTGTGAACTGTCTCAGTCAATTACAGGAGAATCCAACAGAATCGGCTTGGAATGGACTTAAAAGAATTCTGCGATATTTAAAAGGTACATCGGAATATAAAATTGTGTATAGTAAGTGTTGTGACTCTAATGTTGATTTATCTATGTATGTTGATTCAGATTGGGCATCAGATCCGCGTGATCGCAAATCAGTTTCAGGTTACGTTATTTTTTATAAAAAGTGTCCAATTTTATGGAGCGTGAAGAAACAAAGTTCAATAGCTGTTTCTTCTACTGAAGCTGAGGTACTTGCAGTTGGTAAGTCTTTAATAGATCTAGTGTATTATAAAAATATTGCATGTGAATTTCTTACTGTAAATAACATTGAATTATATGAAGATAATCAGTCTGCAATCAAATGTATAACTAATGAAAATAGTTCTGGTAGATTGAAACATATTGATGTTAAGTTAAAGTTTATTAGAAATATTTTAAATGTTGAAAATATATATATTGAATATGTTTCTACTGATAAGCAAATTGCTGATATGTTTACTAAGGCTCTTCCTAAATTTAAATTGCATGAACTTATGTCATTGTGTTGTTTAGTAATAAGCGATTAAGGGCGGATGTTGAATGTAATCGCTTTCTCCATTGGTTTAAAAGAAAGAACTGTGCTTATATCTTATTGGAAGAGACATTTGCAGCTTTCCACGGAGTTCGCAAAATCTCTTCTTTAATCCACCATCGGACTTTGGAGAAAGCTTATTGCTATTTAAGAAACATCATTGGATACTGAAAATCTGCCCTCTATTCTATTTAAAGAGCCGCAGTCTGTTTATCAGGGCCTTCACTACTTTCTCTATGTCTTGCTGTATGTGTGTCCCCATGTTTCGTATTAAACGTATTTGTTTATGTTCAGCTGTCTGAATCTCTGCTTTACACAACCTTTGAACAGTTGGTACTCTGTCATTCAATTCAAAATAATTTCAAAATGACATCGTTATTACTTGATGCTGAAAAATATCTTTATCAAAGGTCCCAAATGGGAGGCTTGGCGCTTAATGGGTTAAACTCATGCATCATGTCTAAACGGTACTTTTTTATCGTTTTCATGAAACCAAATTGTTACCCTTAATCGTAGTTTCATGTTTTTTTCCCATATTTTTAATGAATTAAAGCTTAATTCCATTTTTTTACGTCTTTTGTTCTGTATTGCGCATTGATACGCATGTACTATCCATTGTATGCCAATACGTGGCTGTATCGCAAGTTTTTTTTTTTTTCCATTTTTTTTGCTTGTTCCCCTAATTGTTTTGAGCAGTGTACATTTCTTGAAAAAAAATATATCGTAACTATTACTGTTATTGAAAATTGTTTAGATTTTATTAGAATTTTCTAAATTTGATTATTTTATAATGGATAGTAAACAAGGCATTTTTATTTTTATTACAGTTCGGAATTTATATTGCTACCTACACTTGAGTGTCCTTTTCGATCCCGACTCAAATTAAAAGTAACAAGAATATTCAATGGTCGAATTTTCAACTAGAAATTTAAGCGACAAATATCTGTTAATGCACCAAACTACTGTTATTGTATTTAATAACGATCGGATTTTTTTTTGGAAATTTTAGTTTGGGTATTTAAATATGAATATTTAGCACATTATTTTTTAAAATGAATTATAGTTTGTTGATTGTATTGCTACGCACTTGAATATCTTTTTTGACTTTGGTTAAAGTAAAAAAAAACAAGAAATGTTTATTTGTTAATTTTTTTTCCTAGAAATTGTTTCGATAAATATCTTTTTATTTTTATGTCTGTTTATTACCTAACTGTTTTTATTATTTATGAAAAAATGTCAGAAATGTTATGGGATAAAATATTATTGATAGAAGAATTTGAAAAACAACATAAATAATACTCACACTTTCAAGAAAATGCTATAAATAGCTGTTCTAAGGCCCAGTGGAGCACCATCAGCCAACTATTTTCTTAACATAAAGTTTGATCGCGATAGTACTATAGAAAACATTTTTCATGGAATGTTTTCTATGAAATATAACAAAAATATAAATTTCGGGACTACATGTATGCGATTTTAAGGGAAAGAGTAATAATTCATTTCAAACGCAGCAATGAAGGCAACATATATCTGTAATAAAATACTTTGAGCCATTCTTTAATATTATTTAAACAACGTTAAATAATATACAATGGATATCTATGTCGATATCTTAAAACGAATTAAGGGGGGGGGGAATAGTGTACTAAAAATGAATATAACGTCTAAAACGAGAGTCGAAATTGTCCTAAGGCTCACATCTTCTGCAGTTGGTAGAGCAAATTGGCAAATAAAAGGTAAATACGACAAGAAAAAAAAAGCACTCTGAAGTGAAGTAGGTTCTCTCTCCCAAAAGTAATCATGAGACACTATTTGAGGTTCATTTCCGACAAAGGTACGTGACTTGATTAGTAACTGGTTTATTTTCTACCTTTTCGACAATAGAAGAATTGTTTAAATGATAGGCGATTAATAAAATAACATGGCAACCCTAAAATTTTGAAATTAAAGCTGATGACTGTCACCAACTTATAAATTTTTAGTTTGTAATAGCGGTAAAAACAATTGAAAATGGACAAAAACAAAAACTATGCCAAGTAACGTGTATTTAACGGAAAAATACTGAATTAGAAAACACCTCACAGATTGCCTATTAGTATTAATATTCATTCTTCAAGACATTCCTGCTTCTCATTGTTGGTCAAAAAGTAGAAAAAAAGCACTTCTCTTGCTTTAAATGAATGTAAAATGATCAGTGTGATGCGAAAACTTAGATTATAAAATATTGTAACTGTGCAAAACCAAAATCTGGTAAATGTCGACATTACCCAGTTAATATCAACATTTCAATACGAAAGATGGCGGTGAAAATTCAGATATTTCTTGCGAATCATGGTGAAAGTCGATATTCAACAATTTCAGTATTTTACGGTAATATTTTCACTTTTACTGATGATTCTGAGCATATGTTTAGGGTTAAAGACATGCCAGTCTGGATTATTAAAAATTCAACATAGTCCAAAAAGTAATACTTAAAGGTTTATTTTCACTGCAAATGGAAGTGGAAGTCAAATTCTTTTTGACGGAGTAATGAATTATAAGGAAGGTATGTAAGGAAATATATTAAACTTTTTATTTTATTTTATTTATTTTTTGAAAATCTTTCGGGGAGCATTTTAGCATTACTTTGCATTGCGCCACAAATCTTAATCTGTCAGTGCATTTGCGGTAGAAAATGTAAACAGTGAAAAGCGGCTAGTAATCCTTCAAAGCTAAATCCGACCGAAAATTTATGGTATTTTCTCGAGAACGGTCTCAGTAAAATATATCAGCTGACAAATAGGCACATGTTTAAGAACGCTATAAAATGTGAACATCCCGTGATAGAGAAGTTTAAGCAATATTTGAACATTAACTAGTAGAGGCAATGCCTAAATTTATCATAGAGATCAACTCTACTGAAGGAGGACATATTTCATCGAAATATTCTGAATATTACCGCACATGAAAGCATATGTATAAACGCGTCGACAAATAAACATCAATTTATCCGAATTAATTTTCATAAAGGTGTAACTAGTCATTTACTTCATGATTTTATTAGAGCCATGTATAATGCATTGATTTACTGATGCAGTTCTAGAGTGTGTCGAAGAGAGTGTGTTCTAGAGTGTGTTATTGAACTGGAGCAAACATTTTTAATGTTTCACTTAAATAAATGAAGCACAGATAAATAATACGTTTTCTCTAGTGTCCTGTATGAGTTTGATTTTTAAATCAGTAAAATTAGACATTGGTTAACTAAAACTATGACATGTAACTTTTTGACAGTTTGTAAAATTGTTAAATAACTGAAAGTAATAGTTAAAAAATAAATAAATATGTTTTTAAAACTATTTTAGCTTTCGTGAAATTATTTAACTGTTGACACCAATATGGTCGTTTCCAAAATTTTGAAACTATTTTTTTCTGAAAGTGCATGTTTAAAAACATAGGATCTGACCATTTTTTAAATAATTTGACTAAGTTTAATATTTTTTAAAAAATACTTTAATCGGTGCTCTTCTATTGTTAAACGCTTCTGTCGATGACATCACAAATGATGAAATGCCATTCATCGTTGCCATACAGAAGAGCACAATATTTAATTCGCATCTTTACTCATGCGTACTGGAAATGATATGGATTATAGCAAACATAGAGGCAATTTTTAATTCGCATCTTGATTACCATAACATGAAAACGCTGTGAAAAATGCGCCAAGGACATCATTTGTGACGTCATTAAGACCATGTTTTCTTTGAAAAATTGAACAATTAAAAAAATTATTAAAAAATAATTGTTGGAAAAATGAAACCATTTTCTGAGTCCATGTTTTTTTTTTTTTTTTGCTTATTCTATCAATTTCTGTTACTAAAAGTAGTACTTTTGACTGAAGGTAACTACCGCATTATTCTTCTGACTTGAAGTTGAATTAGGAAACACAAAGTACAATAAATTCATCGTAATTCATATTTTTAAATTCATATAGAATGTAGCCACACTTAATCTATTTGCAACATGTTGAAATACATTTCTACGTTTATCTAGTACAAAACAAACTAATACTCATGATTAGGTCAGTATGAATTTTCATTTCATTCATTGTTAGACATTTTTACATGATAATGGTAAAAGCCGGTACAAACAACTAAAAATGAAATTTTTAAATCAAAATGCACTTTAAGTGATAATTAAATTATAACAACTATATAAATTATGTTTGCTTCGTAAAAAAAGAAAATTGTTTAAAAAAACATGTATTCCCATGCATCGCCTCTCTTAAGAAATTTAAAAAAAAAAAAACTTCACGTGCCTCTTAACGTTATTTTTGCACTCATTATACGTTAATTAGTTGCTTGCCCAAGTAGTGTTAGCGATTTCTGTTTGTCCCTATATAGGTAGTTAATCATCAAACAGGAATAAGCAGACACGATAAAACAGGCACACGATATTACTGTTTTCATGTATTAAGAAGTCAATTCTTCCCTCGTTAAAAATTAGTTTAATTATTCGATTTTACTTAGAAATAAACTTAAAATCATGATGCATATTGTAATGTTTGCACTTGAATCTAGGTATTTCTGCATCAATATCAAACTTCTGAATGTATTCACAGAATGAACCGAGACACATTTTTATTTTTTATTTTTTTTTACTATATAAAATGTTACTTACTTGCGTTTACTTAATTATTTTGACTTGTTTTGCTTTGCAAGTAAAAACATGAACCAAACACATTCAACTAGAAGAAGTAAGTGTATTTTAACTTTTTTTCAATAAAAATTACTACGTACAGTAAACAATTTTAAAAAAAAATCAATTCCATTAATAAAAGTCTAAACTGATGTAATGTTTAGTTGTATAATAAAAAAAATAAGCTAAATAACATAAATTACCTTTTTGTATTCCCTAATTAGCAAGCGTTTTTAAACAAAAGCTGAATATTCTTCCTTCTCCTAGAAAACTTATTGCGTATTATGATCAGGAATGGGGGAAATCTCTTAGGAGTTCTCAAAAATCAATTAAAAGAATTTTTCTCTTTATCTGCAAAACCATAAGACGCAGTCCCATAGTAATATGAAATCGTTGAAAACAAGATGCTTTTGTGCTTGGAGAATTTAATTAAGATCCACAGATTTTTATGTAAGAAAGTCCAATATCAACCTAGAATAAATAATGGAATGAGAAGGTATTATTGATAGATAAGTTTGAGAAAAAAAAGACACTTTCCGGCTTTTAAATATGCAGGTCTTGCTTAGTATTTATTTACAGCTTTGTTGCTTAATACTTTGTGAACCAAATGATGTCTCAACACATTATTTATTTTTTTACACACAAATGTATTCAAATGCTTATTATTATTATTTTCTTTTTAAAGATAATGAGACAAAAATGCAGTCGGATCAGTTTCCAAAAAAAAGTGATCATTAAGTTTAAGGTTATGAGCTAATTAATTTGGAAGTTACGACAAAACAAATTTCATCACATGTAAACAAAAGAGAAAAAAAATGTTTTTTTTTTTTTGGTTGGTACCAATATTTTAAGCTTGCGATGTATGTTTTCACCAAAAAAAAAAAAAAACTCGCGAAAGAGGTGAAAAATTTCGCATTAAGTTCATGTATACAGTCTAATCTACAACGATGAAACCAGAGAGGACTGCACACTTATACAGAGGACAAAACACTATTTTTTGTATACTAACAGAAAAAGTAAAAAAAAAAGGTTAATTTCGATATTCAGTACAGTTGACACAACTATTAAAAATATTATTAAGCCGGAAGAGGAATATTATTATACCAGAGGAGGTGGTAATGAACAAGGGGGTGGATAACTTTAAGAGGGCCCTCGATCTTCATTGAGGACGAATAAATTGACTATGACCTGTCTAGCTGGGCCACGAGACTGTTGCTGGTCGTCACATTTGTATTTGTATAAGTATTTCTGAAATTGATGGTTGAAATACATTTTTCATGACTATAATACATTTGTAAGCATACGTACCTGAAATTAAGTTTTACAGAAGGACAGGTCAGTTGTCCGGAAAGTAGAAGAAAAAAAAACCATGGTACACATTAAAACACGAAAATGCGATTCAACATACCAGCTGTTGATGAAAATATCATTTTGCATTCGTTCGAGTATTTCATTTATTAATTTTGTATTAATTCGTGCTTTTAAAACTAAACATTTACATCAATAGATTATTTTTTAGTACTGCCTCACCAAAAAATAAATAAATAAATAAATAAATAAAAATACACATTTAAAATAATAATATATATCCAAATAGTTCAGTTGAATATTTTTAAATTAAAATCTCGATTATTTTCAGCGAATATCAAAAGTAAAAGTATTTTACTTCAGCAAATAACGTGATTATGAAATTGAAAACTAGCTCAAAATACCAGTATTCGGTACAGTGGTATTGCAGTCACTAATTTTTTACACTCCAATAATATTCGTCTACAGTAAACATTGGAATATAAAAGAGGTCCGCCTGGAATAAAGTCTGGAAAGCCCTGTACCAGGCAATCAAAGTAATTAGCATACAATAAAAATAACAAAGAAATATAAGGTATAAATTCATACCTTTTTGGTTAGAAATAACGGGACATATCCTACGTTTTTAGCACAAATAAACATGTTACTGAATACACGTGTCGGTCTTTCCAGGAACAGCTTTTTGAATTCAAAGTTGCCAGCTTTTGGATGATAAGACATCCGTTAAAAGCAACGAAAATGAATAGCGGACAGCTTAAATAGCAAAGTAGCAGTTAACAAAACCAAGCGAGACAAAATGGAACCCAGAACGGAAACGTATTGCATGATTCCTTTCGAGGAAAGCCGTTACGCAATATTAAAAAAAAAATCCCGGAAAATACCTTTTTCTCTCAAAATGAAACCATTAATTAAAAAATAAGACATAAAAATCTCAAGTTAGAAAATTTTTTGCAACGAATAAATTGTCACATTTAGCGAAAGGAAAATTAAACATGACGCAGGAAAACCGAAAAATGTTGTAAAAACAGCAAAAAAGCGAAGAATGTACAAAATTAAGCAAGAAATAGAAACGTAAAGAGAGATACATAGTAAATAAGAAAAACATAACAATAAACTCCTACAACACAAAAAAAACCCATCAGAGTTCAAAGAAGAAGGCGAAAAAAGACTACCAATTATATGAATGAATGTCAAACTGCGAAAAAATAAAGAATGGCTTTAAAAATGAAAACTAGATTGTTACTATTCTTCAGAATGTGGAAAGACTCCGAAATATCAAGATCAGACGGATTTGGGTATTTCTGGATCATTTTATTAGAGTTAAAATTCGATTTAAATAATTTAACTTAGAGTAATTTATTGCTTATTGGTTTATTTTTAAAGGGAATCATGCAATAAATTTTAACCTTGAATTACATTTGGTCTTATTTGTTTTTGTTAATTGCTACTTTGCTATTTAAGCTGTCTGCTGTTCGTGTTCGTTGCATTTACCGGATGTCTTTACATCCAAAAGCTCACAACTTTGAATTGAAAAAGGGGTTCCTGAAAATTTCGAAACACGTGTATAAAGTAATCTTTTTATTTATTCTAAAAACGTTGGTATTTCATTTAAACAAAGACTTTTTTTTCTCATCATCAAAAGTAACGTTATGTTATTGCTTCAAGCGTTGTTGATACAAAATCTACTCCTAGTCAAATATAATATGTATAAGCCTTAGGAATCAAATCTAAAAATGCTTCAAGCGTAAATCAAAATCCGCGAGCTTGATTTCACATGAGAGAATACCAATGTTCGTTCAGAACTTAGATATATTTGTTTTTAACATTCCTAAATATGTGTTCAATCTCCCCTCTGTGTTCAAATAAACATAAAAATAGTACATAAAAATGGTTTCATGTACGTGTATTTCAGTAGCATTGGCTCATGCACAAAATACAAGGAAATGGAAAATAAAACGTGTATACTAAAATAAGAATTGAAAAAAAATTAAGTCAAACTGCAAAAAAATTTCATATGTCTTCTTCCTTCTTTTTTTTTTTTTTTTTTTGAAGAAATGTCAGGGGAAATTTCTTTGAATCGTTTGCTTATCTTTCTTTCCATTCCCTTATTTTAATAAATATTACAACGCTTCAGCACATTTTTTATTCAAATAATGTATGAAATACGTAGGGTCTGGTGGGGGAAAGTGGTCAATGGGGTAAAGTGGTCATACGTCAAATAAATGGTTATAGCTTGGAAATAAACGTTCGAATGAATGTGAAACTTTTATTTTAGAGTAAAGCAGTTAGAAACTACATTTTGAATACGAAATTTTACAACTGGAAAAATTTTATTTCGTAAAAAAAAATATTTTGCGTGAACATGAAAAATTTTAAAATCTAAACACCTATTTTAACATCCTTGGGAAATTTTGTTTGTTAGAATTAGGAACAGATTGACTGTACAAGAAGCTTCCTACATTTCTCAAGAACTCTTACTCATTAGCAGTTAGCTGAATCTATTTTAGATAATTTTTTAGAACAATTTAAGTAAGATGGGGTAAAGTGGTCATAATATTAGGCTTAACGAATATTGTTCTTCTAATGTCACTTAATCTTTAGGTATAAGGCAGATACAAATTAAATATTAATTTTACTCAATATGTATTGTTTTTACAGTAAACGGGGTTAAATATACGAGTATATGCGTATATATATACGCATATATACTCGTGTAGACCTGTACATAGACGTATTCACATAAATGCGCCAATAAATACATATATGGGTATCTGCAAATATTTTTTATCCACACAGCTATACATTCTACTATACACGTATATGCTCGCTTATACTCGTATATATAAGAACACTTATATACTCAGGTAGACACGTATACTCGCGTACGTACTCGAGTAGACACTTACATACAAGCATATGATATAAAAGTGTACAGGTTGAGTTTGCATTCTTGAGCAAATTAATAAAAGGTGTTAGAGGAGAGGAGAAGAAGTAAGAGTTAATAAGGAACATATGGTCACAAACACAATGCTGACGTGCTACATGCACGCAAAGTGAGAAATTGATGGATGCAAAAAAAGTCACAAAAATATATTACACAAATGCAATTTTACACAACATTTTAGGACTTAAGAAAGTTTTAGACCGATTGATGAAATTTACGGCCTTTAGCTGAAAAACATCATGCGTCGCATTTACAGATCCCTCTCTGTTGCAAAAACGAGACTTTTGAAAATTTTTCATCAGCCGCTGCGCCTTTGTTGCGATGCGTGTATTAGAGCTACTACGGACCGTAACTTTCAACAACTGCTCTAAATATTTCTTAAAAACTAAAATGTTAGGTAAAATCATCTGTGTGCAACAAATTTGTGCCCTGCTTTGCCTCCTGGCTTTGTGTGCATGTAGCCCTTCAGTGATTATAACTTCCTTATGATTCTTTGCTTCTTATCTTTCTTCCTCTTATCTTTCTATCCTCCCCTCTCACACCCCTTTGATTTTTGCCCAAGAGCTTAGATTCACTCTGTAGGCCGACATGTATATAAGCGTATATTCTCGTGTACACATACATATACTGGTGTATACACGATAATGTACGTATATACGTCTATACAGGTATATAATCGTGTGTACACGTGTACATGTGTATATACTCGTGCTTCCATATTATATATACGTGAGTTGACACACAGACGCACTGGATGTATCCACGAATTAACTCGTGTACACCCGTATATGTATGTACGTACACTTATATATGCGTATATACTTCTAATATACACATATATACTCAAGTATGCACGTATTTTCTCGAGATACAAGTGCATACGCGCATATGATGTTCGTTTATACGCGTATATACTCGTATATACACGTGACACGTATATACATGTGATACGTATGTACTCATGTAGACAGGTATAGACTCCTATAGGTAATCAAGTATACATGCTTATATACTCGTATTTATACGTATATACTTGAGTAGGCACGTGCATGCATGTATCTGATGTATACATGTATCTACTCATATAGGAACGTGTTTACTCGTGTATAACACAACACGTATATATTCGTGTACTCATGTACTCGTGAATATACTTGTAATTATAAAAACAACTGAAATATACAAGTATTAGGGTTTTTTATAATGGTTTTGCTACTATTTTTAACTATGACCACTTTACCCCATGCTATGACCACTTTCCCCCACCCCATGGGGTAAAGTGGTCATAAAAACATAGGGAAAAGAAAGTTCTATAAAACTACTAAAATCAATATTTTTCTTCCTAAAATTTAATGTACCGTGTTCTTTAATAATGCAATGTAAAATAACAACAAAAAAAGTTGAAGTGTTTAAAGAATTTGTTGCATTTATTATCCAATTAAGTTGAAAACATACGATTTTATGACCACTTTACCCCACCAGACCCTATTCAAAACTGCTCTTAACTTATCTAAAATATAGGGAAACAGTGAATACATCGAGTTGTGGTGTGTTGTTGCATTACCGAATAAGAAGCTACACCAGAGCTAAACCACTGAAGTAATATTATATCTATATTTTTAAATCCCAGGTGGGTTAACTGGAGTCTACAAAACAGGCATTAACTACCAATCATATTATTTTATCTGCATAAAAGTATTTTTTACGTGCAATTTGCATCATAAGAAATAATTGTATACTGTATTTTTGTACTTATCTTCATTGTGACAGCATTTTTGGTTTAACGTTTGATTCTGCCTCGAAAACCATGTTTTTTTTTTTCACATCCTCTGTCATCCAAATTAATATATAATTTTGAAATACAAAAGCTTATCTGATTCAGCAAGAATATGTTACTCACGCTAAATCTTGTAGGGTAGGGCGGGGCTAAAAGTTCCGCGGGTAACTTGTTCCCTTTGAAATAGCTAAATGAAGAAAACAATATAAATGTATTTTGTAAATACCTGATAAAATGGAATATTTCAGTCCATTGATGGCAGTCGTATTAGCCAGGCCAGTGGCGTCCGGTATATTAAAAGCTGGGCACGTGTATCACTGATCTACTTTTGAAAATATTTTCGTTTTCGATCTTTTGGTTTATTTCACGAAATTTAAATGATAAAGCTTAGTTAATTGGTGTTATTATGCAAATATCTATTGTGCATTCTAAAATATTGCGATGAAACGATTTATGTTTCATTATCTAACCTAAAATTTAAATTTTTCGAGGACTTGTGCTTGTGAGGCTAGTTGTTACTTCTTTATGGGGCAAGTTGTTTGGAGGAACAACTAGCCCCAAGAAACTCCTCGCCCCTATTTATCTATAGCAGCCAGCTAGGAATATATGTAAATATTATATGTATATATTCCTTACTGTAAAATATAGAAATCGGACAATGTTGACTCTCACCGGTGATTCATCGAAAATATTTGGTTGTTTACTTATAGACAGATAGAAAAATGTGAAATTGTTGATGATCAAAATGCGAATAAAAATGTCTTTCGTACTTTCATATAAAAATATGAAATTTGCGAAATTTTTGTTCTAGGGCCTAATTACACCACCTTGCAGTGGTTTGAGAAAGTAACCAAAAAGGTAAAGCAGTTCAATGATGCTCAGACAAGACGAATATTTTATTAAACAGATCATATCCTACGCAAATGGATGTCTAGGCTTTTCCTGTTTAGCCGTCATTAGCCAGATACTGTAGATTCTCCTTTGTGAGTTTAGCCTCTTGGTCAAATTTGCGCAGGATTTTCATTATCGGAGGTGTAAATCAAAAACGCAAGTATTCTTCTTTTTCGTAATCCAACGAAAGGTAGTTGCAACTGTCGCTGAAAATGGTAGTTAGAATAACATGCATGTACAATAAACTCCTGGTTACCCGCTTAAAAGGGTGCCATGGTAACCGCGGATAAGCGAATTTCACGGATATTTGTTTGATGTTGCACAATAGATAAGAAAAAAAATACTAGTACATATAAGAGCAAATGAAAATCAAGAACACTGACGTACATTCAAACTTACAAAACGATTCTAGAGACAAACGATTAAACTAATAACACTAAAAGTGACAACTTTACTGTGCAGAAAACGTACGTGAATGAAAAAAAAGGAAATGCTCATTACTACAAACGGAAACAAAAAATCCTGCATACAGATCAACCAAATCAAATTAACATAGGTTACGCCAAAAACGTGTGAAGCAGGATAATTTTTTCTAGCAAAACAAGATCGGTCACTCGTTTAGAGGCATATGGAGTTTGGATGTAAAAATCGGGTTTCAATTAATCAGGTTTCAGTGACCGAGGAGAATTTAATGTCTTTGGTAAAAAAAAGGGAAAGAAAGAAATTGGAATGTCTAAAAATAGATCTTGCACATGTTAAGTTAAAATGAGTATGTTCTTGACATTTTCAGCAATTTACAAAAAGCAAGAATAAATAAATAAACAGTAAATGCACAAATCCGTAAAAACAATATCCGCTCGTAAGTAATTGGGACTTCATTGTTGTCATTCGGATCGTCTGCGAAATATCGTATCAGTTATAATCAAAGATGAATTTCTGTTATGGTTACAGACTGAACTAGTTATCGCAGCTAATTAGCTTCAGAAGCAGTTAAATATTTGATTTCATTTTACTACATTATTCTATTCGTACTATATTTTACTATGTTAATATAGTATAATATTACTATACTTATTAACTGTGCCTTAATATATGTATTTACACTTAAAGGGTAATAATTGAACCTTTAAGTACAAATTATCAATGCTAAAATGTAAAATAAGTTTATTTTAAGTTTAAAAAAAAACATTTGATTATTCGGACGATATTGATTTTTAATCTTTAAATAAACACTTGTTTTTATTCAGCAATAATTTTTTATCACAAATTAAACCTTTAACAAATTACTTGTCTCAAAACAATGTTCATCTCGAAATCATCATCGTTTAACATCTTCGTGTTGAAATCGGAACAACTAGCCCCAAGAATGGGCAAGTTGTTCCTTCTCGACTTTTGGTACTATAAAAGTAATTATAAAAAAAAAAAAAAAAACTTACGAAATACTACACAAAAAACAGTTGTTTCATTACAGGGGCATATATTATTCTATTTTAATATCAGAATAATAATTCTAGAACTACGTTTTCATAACAAATTTTGAACTTGTTTAAAAAACGGAACTTCTAGTCCCGCTCTTCCCTATTCATTTTATTTATTTATTTATTTATTTTTTGTTTTAGAGTGGTTAAATCAAAGTGAGGGAAAATGTTCATAACGTTAGGCTAAGTCATTTCTATATTCCAAAGCAGTGCTAATAATTTTATATGTTTTTTTGGAGGAACTGATGACATAGAAATTGACATGGCTTCTCTATCCCCAGATTAAAAAAAAAATATCTTCACGAGTTTGAATTCAAGACGGAAATGTGTATAGGCAAATACAGCTGATGGAAGCGCAGATTGCTGAAAATCTGAAAGAAGAGTGGATGAAGTATGGGTAAAGGAAACACTTACTATTGTTTAATTACTGCGACCCCCCCCCCAAAAAAAAAGATCTAGGAAAGTATTTAAACTACGAACACTAAGACATCTCGTTCCATCAAATTATGCTAGATGTTTGATGCAGGTCATGTATGTTGGTTAAAAGTTGATTAATCCTCCAACTGCGCATCCAGCGATTTTCACGGGCAACGTAGAAGCATCAAAATGACTCTTTCAGCGATGTCAATGCTTATGACTAATTTTTCGTACCTTATAATATTAATTCGACATTTAACTGTCAGATGTCAGTAAGGGATTTGCTTAAGTACTTATATAAGCCGATCGTGCACTTTGTAAGCCATATAACGCCTAATTTAATCTAGAAAGAATTTTACAGAAATTGTATTATTCGTTGTTCAATAAATTGACAAAAGAAATGGTAATGAAACTCGAATTTTAGGTGCCAAAAATGAAAAATCGAACTTTTCAATGACCATTCCATTGAGATTCATTGTGCTACGCATAATTTACAACGCAATTTGAGTAATTGAAAAAAAAAAACTGGAGCTGTCAGACGTTTAAAACCATGATCTGTTAAATTTTCTCAGTGAAAGAACTTGTTTGACTTCAAAGTATTGGTAAAAGTATGTAGTGGAGGAACTGTCTAAATATTAGATAAGGTAATATAAAATTTTAGGGGACATTACAGACTACTTATATTAATTTTAAATTATGATGTTATGATTAAAAGAGTCCAATAATTTGTATTATTCATATTTAAGCTGACATTAGTGTCATTTTTGCCATCTAAATTAATTTTACCCAAAACTTTGGGGGAAAAATGTTGTAAAAAAACTTAAAGGAAGCAATTTTTAAACGTTTTTAACACAAAACAAATATAAATAAAATTTCAAAAATGTCTAATAAATAAAGAAAAATCAAATTAAACAATTGTAATTACTCAGTGTGGTGCTAGATATTTGTTAGCCGGCTTTATGGATAGACGATCGATTGAACACAGTTTTAAAAAAGAAAACCAACGCATAAATTACAAATATTTATTATAGAAAATCAAAAAACACTACAATAATTGAAAAAAGAGGACGTTGCTTTATTATTATAAGTATCAGAGGAACAAATAAACTCCCGCCATCCACGCAACACAAAGCTGTTGTCATGACACCTCATTCACCATTCAATACCGTTCCAACCTCTTACTTATCCTTGCTTTCTAAGATATATTTTGGTAGCTCTTTTGAAATGTTGGGAATCCTATTTCATGCATGCTGAAAACTTTTGTTCCATCAATACTGTGCTTGTCGACAATGCTGTCTAAAACTTTTGTGTTTGATTCTTTCTTTACTGAAACTTAAGGACTCACTGACGCATTCTCTGGTAGCCTGAATTTTATTCAGGGTGCCGTCACAAGAAACTTTAATACCATTTTTTTTCAATAGACTTTTTCGCACTCAGCAGACTTATCTCGTTTAAATCTGAACGATATAATACTTCTCTCAGTCATTTAAAATGGCCATTTCCGAAAAGCATGGGAAGTGATTCCAAAAATGTATCTTCTTTTTCCAAATGCTGATTCACTATTTAGTTTTCCACTTCCTAATATTAGCTAGATGTTTAACAATATGATGTAGAAATTCTATCTCCTTGAATACCCTGTATTAGACTGTTTTCATACAAAGGAAGGCACTAAAAATGATCTATTTATGAAGTTATTAATGGCAACCGTCTTCTACATTTATTATAATTCTGCAAAGTCAACAAAATTGCAACAGCTAATGGTGTCGCTGCTTCATTTCTTTCTCTCGGATATTAAATCACAATAGTTTCACTATTCCAATTTAAATAACATATTTTGATAAAAAATTGGAGCATTTAAACTTATATGTTTCCATTTCGTCCTATCAGT
This sequence comes from Uloborus diversus, assembly GCF_026930045.1. Taxonomy (NCBI): domain Eukaryota; kingdom Metazoa; phylum Arthropoda; class Arachnida; order Araneae; family Uloboridae; genus Uloborus; species Uloborus diversus. Next base: position 147,694,623 of record NC_072734.1, on the reverse strand, counting down.
GTCATCATGCCACACACAACTCAGTATCTATATATTTTTACTGTAAGAAAAGATAATCGGTTGAAAAGTGTAATAACATTACATTTGTAAAAAAAAATGATATCGGAGGTTAGACTTGTATTTTTGTTTATATACAGTATTGCAATGTGTAGCGTAAATCAAAGAAACAATAATGTATTTAAAAACAATCTGATTAAGAAGAAGAAAATGTCATTAAATGTATATTTTTCACAATAATCCGCATTTTCATTTGATGCTGCACGGTTGTTTGGAGCACATGTTCTAAAAATATCCTAACGTGTTGCATTCAGAAAGCTTATTTGAAAAATAAAAATTAGAGTTGCATTTCGCTGAGCTATATCCGTTCCATTAAAGTTTTTCCTTGTCTCCAGAGATTTCAAAGTTAGTGCCGTCGTAACTGAATTTACCGGTAAGAATGTCCTATGTATTATTCAAGAAACGAATAACAAGTTTCCGGTATTACTTTTAAAAATGCTTCAGCATTTCTCTTGACGTCAAGGAACTCAATAATGTAAATAAATCTCAAAGCAAAACTTTTTCTTAGTATATTATGTTAGTAACGAGTACAAAATAAATATTTTATAACTTTTAGGTGTAATTTTTGAGCAATCTCGAATTGCATATTATCATTACTTGACCAACGTTGAAGTTGCTCTGATTTTTCAGATTACCTGACGACGACTGTTTTTAATAATTCTTCAGAGAGCGAAAGTTTCGTCATCGTAGTTACAAGTCGTCTGTGGTTAGATTTTATTCATATTGGTGGTAAGGCTAAACTCAAGCAAACTTTATATTATATATTTTCAAATGTAAAATAACATTTTTTCAGGGAAAATGTGAACGTAAGCATCAAAACTTTGTCTAAATACAAAATTTCCAGACTACAAATATCCATCATATAAGGTTGATAAGAAATACAGATACACAACACTATGCATTGTAAATAATTTTTATGATAAATGTACTTGTGGATATCTAATATAGATATATCTCCGTGTTAGTTATTGAACTCATCCAAAGCGGCTGGACCGATTTTCATGAAACTTTTTAGGTGTATTTATTAGGTATGAGAATAGGACATAAAGTATATTCCATATCGCTAGGCAATCAGGGTTTCCCAATCCAGATTGTAATTTTTTTTAATCATTGTTTAAAAAAAAAAGTTGAAATTTATTATATAAACCATTATTGAAAATCATAGTAAAAACCTTTGTTGAAAATCATTGTGAAAGCCTTGCTTGAATTAATTACAAACATTTAATTTGTAGACAAACCGAAGATGGCAATAACTGTTTTTAAATCTAATGTATAAAAAATCTATCGTTTCTCATTTCGCTAATTATCAAGCATGTTTTGGCATTGCACCTACTTTATTCCATGCCGGTAGCACTACTCATGCAGCGTTTAACCTGGCATAGCACTTAATATTCAAAACCAGACGTAGTGTGCAACAAAAGAAAACAATCGTCCATGGCCACAGTACTGAAAGAATGCAAAATCATCAGCTGAGTTTAATGCACTACAACACACATTCTCTGGAAGAACACTGAACAGAACACTGAAAGATATTAAAAAAAAGACAGCGACAAGCTATTCGGCGCCGCTCTGTTACTCCTTTCAGGCGATTTCAGCAAATACTTCCCTTCATTCCACGTTCAATGCACCCTGACCAGATCAACGCTTGCTTAAATTGTTGCTACTGCATCATAACGTGGAAAAGTCCTGTTAAGAATAAACATGTGTGTCTAAATTCGTCAAGATCTAAAAGTTGCGTTGATTCTCAAAATGCTTTCATTGACCGCCTATTTCCCAATGTATGCACAAAATACATAAATTAGCAGCGGCTGGCATAAGAATCATTTAAACACAAAAATGTGGACGTCGAAGATTTAAACTTCAAGATACAGTAGTCATTGCCTGTCGACTTGGTACCATACAAATTGATCGATACAGTTTGCGATGCTAACGAAGCTGTAAATTATACAACATAGTTTTGTTCTCACTGAGTTTATCAAGCATGTTCCGCCACCTTCTACAACTATAAGTTGGTTATCCGGTTATTTTACCTCGAAATTTGAACCTACCACGGCTGTGCAATGGCACGTGGTTGGTCACTTAAAAAATGATGAAAACATTATAGAAGTTACCATTTTGAATGGTGAATTCCGATCCAAAAATAATTCCCAAAAACGTGCCAATTGAATTAAATACCTTTATTAAGTTGGCATTTTCATTGACAATCAATAAGTTGCAAGGATAAACGATATGTGTGTTTGCGGCTTAGATTTGAACACACCATGTTTTTCACACGGACAATTGTGCGTGGCATGTTCTCGCGTGATCAAACCATCGAGCTTATTTGTGTTGGTTAAAGACGGTCTGACAACAATATCGCTCACTCAATTTTTCCTCGAATTGAATATTGTTTTTCTTAATTTCATTGTTATTCTTTGGGTTTAAAAATATATTTATTTTTTTCACACTAATTTTAACTTTTAAGAGATCGTTGTTTGATCTCTTAAAAGTTACGTTAATGAAATACATTGTATTGAGAAAAAGAATGGTTGGTGTTGTTTGTTTTTATTTAGGCATCTTCTTCAACAGCGCGCCATTCCTCTTTCTGTAGTAGATCCCATCCCCAATCACTTGCGATACATTTGTTATTTTTTAATTAACAACCAAAATATTTACTAGAAATAAATTATATGGCAGAACAAGGTTTGTCGAGTCAGCTAGTCAACTATAAAAATTTTAGTTTTCATACCACATTCTAATAAGAATTTCATTTCTTATGGATGTACCACGCATTACCTGTTGTAGAAGTATATCAGTAATAATATGACGGTTGCAAATTTCTTGGACATCTCCAGTCCATTTCATTTGTAGAAGCAAGAAAACAACGAGTAGGGTCCTGTTGCAATTCGTGATTTTAAACAGCATAATTTGATTTCACAAATTCAAATAAATGTTGAATGCTGTTTTTTTTTTTTTTTTATCTTTGCCCCATTTATTACTCTCGTTTCTTCTTCTTCTTCTTCTTATTATTATTTTGCTTTTATTCGTTTTGATTTTGAATTATATTTACTACAAATATTTACCTAACTTGTTGTGAAGAATGTACATCCGAGCTATTTACTAATCTTTAAAATGTATTCATCTTAAAATGTAAAATGTTTTTGCACATAAGTGCAACAAAAGATGAATTTTACTGTTTGTAATAATTTAATTGCAAACACGCAGAATAAAATCAACTGAAGTTTTCTCTAGGGTATTATCGCTGATTATACATTAGTTGATTTAACCCTTTGCCAATCGATAGGACAACATAAAAATTTCTGTGTGGGGGGGGGGGTACTTTGTCGAAATTCGCCTCCAGTTATAATTTTAATGATGCAAAATAAAAGGAGATTAACAGATTTCATTAAAATAACTTAAGAAAACATGTTATAACTATTTTAATGATTTCACTTGTGTTTAAATACCTGCTTGAGTGTATATAGTTTGTTCTTTCAGTATATTACAATAATACACTTTTAAAAGCCGTTTTCTGGTTTAAACAATAAGAATTTATTTAAAAATATGCACATATGTCAAGTCGCAAAAAAAAAGCAAAATAATTAGTTATAAATATGTAATATATACTATAGAAAATATTAAAGTAGAAAAAAAAGCAAAATAAAAAAAAAAATATTTTATATTTAGGCATGTCATACGGACACAGACTAATGAAGACCGAGTCCAGTTGATAGATGGTTAAGCTGACAGAAAGACTTTAATTTTCAAATTTAAGTCTAATGTGCCCTGAGAGTTCTATAAAGAAGCAACCAACTTATACTTTCTGACATATGTACGAAGGAGAAAATGCCCTTTTTTTTTTGTTTGATAGATAGTCAAAAAAAAATAGTTCATTTGTTTGCTTTCAACTGTTATTTATGTTGTTTAGGTAATTGTATCACATCAAGCAACGTACTATAGTGTTCCTCGAACAGGAGGTATGGTTTTACCTAGAAAAAAAATGCTTAAATCAGGGCTGCCCCCCCCCCCCCAACTTTTTTTAAGTGAACATATTGACGTTGTTTGGGTTAAATCGATACATCGCTCTTGAGTCCAGTTGATGCGTGTAAAATTTTAATTCTTGTAAGTAGCTCTTTCTTTTTCCAGTAATAATAAAAAAACTTCTGAAAAACTCAGATGAAGGAGTATTCTGAAACATTTGAAGGAGCGTACTTCGGAGACGATATAAAAATGTATTATTTCTTCAAATATCATTTAAATTTCCGTTTATTAACGAATTAAGGCACAAACTGTTAAAAAGTTTTCTTTAAAAAAAAAAAAAAAACTCTTAAAAACTTATTTTCATTGTTGTAACGTTTTAGTATAAGAGTTTATTCTTTGGTATATCAACTTGATCTAGTTTGGTTATATAGGTGAGGCACAGAAATACTGGACAAGCAAATTTTCGTGTAACTTTATTGAACTACTCTAACGGCTTTGCCCGTAATTGAAAAATTAAAAGGTCTTTTGGTTCACGTGTATATTTACAAATAATGTATGGTGAATTTTCTCGCCAATTGACTTGAACCCATGTTACAGTTCCACTTTATGATAATTTCGTATCTCGCCAATTGGCTTGTGTCCATGTTATGGTTCCACGTTATGATAATTTCGAAATTTACTCGTCCTTCCTATGATAATTTTGTTCTTAAAATTGGAATAGAAAAAGAACCACATCGAACTTTCGAAAAATCGCTTCAAGGTGTACAACCCCATGCTACAAACTAACTTTGTGCCAAATTTCACGAAAATCGGCCGAACGGTCTAGGCGCTATGCGCGTCATAGAGATCCAGACATCCTACAGACATCCACACATTCTCCGGACATCCAGACAAAGATACTTTCAGCTTTATATTTAGTAAAGAATATAAAGAAAAACACAACAAATATTAAAAGTGTAGACTTTTTGTAATAAATGAGTTTAATTGGCTTCACACAAAGTTGCCGCTTTTGTAGCTATGCTCTGGCTTAAAACGCTTAAATTTTCTGCCATGAGCCGTAAGTTTACCTTTAATATATTCTATACCCACCAAAATATTATTTTATCCGACTTTGTCCAAACTTTTGTGTGATTTAGGGAACACCCTGGACTCTAGAAAGGGATATATACTGATATAAATGGGATTAGGGTCTAGCCAGTAGGAAATTCCTCTTCAAGTGATACCATATCCGTAAAATGTGCCTTACAACACCACTCTTGTCTTTTTAGGCCATGTCAGCTGGCGTGGAGTCTCGTTGAAACGTCCAGTCTACATTGCTGAAGTGCTTATTTGTAAGCGGAAGTATAATAGATTCTAAAATGTTCCGCTGGTACAGTTTTAGATTCAATTTAACGAACTCATCCATAAAAACCGCGGTGTTTTGCCGTTTGTGCAAATTCCACCCCAGACCATGACCGACTTTGAATTTTGGCAATGTTCAACATTATTGCCAATATTTTTGAAGTGTCTACGGAACAAATCCTATGTTTCTGGGAGTTATGAGCTGTTTAAATGGTCAAGAACTGTTCGTCCGCGAAAATAATATCTGTTTTGCGGCCCGTCTTAAAAGCTTTTGGCATTTTCAGAGCCACACGAGTTTATTTTCTTTAGTGAAAGGCCGAACTTTTTGAAAATTGTAAAGATTCTGGACGAGTTTTGTTTTCGCCAATAGTCGCACTGATTCATCACATATTTCGTTTCACGTGCCACCTCTCTAAAGGGAACTCGAGGACTGGACTATACTCGTTTTTTTTATGGACTTACGAACAACGGAAATGTTCACTGTACGTTTTTGTGCGCTTTCCTGACGTCAGCTATCATTTCCAAGCTTCTTGAAGAGGCATTGTATCACCTGCTGTTCGTCGATGCACATTAAGCAAACAAACTGTCGCTTTAGTTCTTGTTTAAACGACTTTGAAATAATAGACCTTTGGTTGACATTGCAAAAAAATCCCAAATACAACACAAAAATTATGATGCACACATTTTTAATTTTCCAATTAAAGCGGGGGACAAATAGAAATCAACACTCATTCAAAGGAAATTAGTTTACTTCTATTCCATAACACAAACTCAGTTCGAGTTTTTTATTTAGTTAGTTTTTTATCTCACCCTGTAGATGATACACATCAAAAATGTTTGTTTTTAAAGGTTAATTTTTATGGAAAACATGTGTTAACAAATGTGATGAAGGTATTATTTGGCAATAAAATAGCATCAGCAATTACATGAAATTTTATTTTGGTACGTGGAAATAATAACAAAAATTAGAAAAGCAAAAAAAACGAAATGTATAGCATCTGTACCCGATTTCTCTCCTACTCTTGTTTAAAAAAGGTCATGATTCTACTTTAAATAAACAATTTATTTAAAGAAGAAAATAACTAAGTTCGAATTACAAATCACATTGTTTAACATGTTTTCATTCTTTTAAAGTAAAACACGCGAAATAAAAAAGAAACTGTTGATTCATTATTTGTTTAACAAAAAATTAATTATAATTTTTTTAATCCCATTTTTGTTCATTCTAATTTTAATTAATTTCTTTCAAAAATCAAGCAAATGCAGTAATTTTCTAAATATTTAAATAAAGCAATTTAACGATAATTACGTTTTAAAAAAATTCTCATTTAATGTAATTGTGACTATCTAATTCCCCTGTTAACTAGAACTGTCCTTTTATTTTTTCGAGAGAAAAGACGTGAAAGATTTAAATCCGATCATTTACTGCAATTTTTACGTTTGCTTTAATCTAATTAGAATATATTAAACAGAGCAATTACCCTGAAAAAGACTGAGGGAACAAATCAAAAGGAACAGTTACTTGTTTACAACCTGAGATGATTAAAAAGTCTGAGAAGAAATGAAAGTCGATTGAAATAAGGAAAAGCAAGGAAATGAAATTAACTTGTTTTGTATTTAAAAGCTCATCCTTAGTTTTAGGCTTTTTATGTAAGATGATTGCTTAAAATATGATGATTGCGTTTTAAAAATGTGGAATGCCATTTTAATTAACGTTACATAAAGCAGAAGCTACTGACATTTTAATACACTGTGACTTTTCAAAAAGACACAAGGAATGTATATCAATAAGAAAGTAAAGTTAATACTTACTAAAATTCGCTTTAATTTATTATTTAGTTATTTGCTTCAAGAATGGTTAAAGAATATTTTAGAAAAGTACGAAGAAATAACGTTTCGCGAAAATCCAAAACAAAATACAGGGTGTCCGAAAAGTCCTTGACACATTTAAAAAATTCATAGAAAACCAACAAATTGTCGTATGAATTTGCGATTTGCACCATAATACTTCACAGGTTCAAGAGTTTTTATGACATCAAAAAAAAAAAAAAAAATAAATAAATAAATAAATAAATAAATAAAATAAAGTAGCTTTTAAATTGTTTTTGTGGACATGGGAAAACGCAAAAAGGAATGAAAGTTATTAAACAAAGAATTACAGGCATATAATATACTGACACCCTGGCTGCGAAATGCCTTTTTTCTTCTTCTTTTTTTCCTCCTTTTCTTTTTTCTCCGATGTCATAAAAACTCTTGAACGGTGCAAACCGCAAATTCATACGACAATTTGTTAGTTTTCTATGATTTTTTTAAATGTGTCAAGGACTTTTCGGACACCCTGTATATTGTGGGAAAATATGTTTTGTCAACGAATGCTTTTTTCTGCTAAATTAATCCCTGGAGTGTACGCAGAAGGAAAGACTGTTCTAAAATGTAACAATAAAATATAATTAAAGAACTAAAATTGAAACTAAAGAAAAAATCGACCTTTTTTAAAACAATTTTTACTAAGGATTAATTAACCAAAAATCATTATAATCAGACCTCTTACCTGTTTATATATATTGATGCATTAGAAGCACAAAATAGTTCATTTTAAAACAATTAACTTATATTTCTTTTAATTCTGTAAATTAATTTAACCTTTGTGTTGATAGGGAAAATTAAAATTACACATTTAAAGTACTAACTATTTAATACAAAATATTATCACTCTTACTCTTAAGACACATATTTCATTGAAAAATGTAGTTGAAAAAAAAAATAAAGCTGAAAGTCTCTCTGTCTGGATGTCAGGAGGATGTCTGGATGTCTGGATCTCTGTGACGCGCATAGCGCCTTGACCGTCCGGCCGATTTTCATGAAATTTGGTACAAAGTTTGTTTGTAGCATGGGGGTGTGCACCTCGAAGCAATTTTTCGAAAATTAGATGTGTTTCTTTTTCTATTCCAATTTTAAGAACAAAATTATCATAAAATGGACGGGTAAATTACGAAATTATCATAACGTGGAACCGTAACATGGGTACAAACCAATTGGCTAGAAGATTCACCATATATTATTTGTAAATATACAGACGAAACAAAATACCTTTTAATTTTTCTATTACGGGCAAAGCCGAGCGGGTACCACTAGTATTTTATATAATGTGAGAAATAACAACGTTTAAAAGAACAATTTGCAGATTACTACAGACACGTGTTTCGGCTTTACTGGGAACGCCTTTTTCAATGCAAAAGGAAGGAGCTTATGGATGGAAAGACATTTGACAAAAGCCCAGAGTCAAATAAGCAAACAGCTTAAAAGATAAAAATAGCGGACTAACCAAACACCAATGAGAGAATTGTAAACCAATAGCTCTCTCACAGGTACGATAAAAATTGAAAGAACTCAATTGGACAAAGATTAAACCACAAAGCTAAACCAAAAAGAAAATGTCAATAACAGTGAACCGCAACAAAAAAAAAAAAAAAACGGAATGGATAAAAAAAATTATCAGGAAATGAAACAAACAAAAACTAAATTTTCAGAAAAGGAAAAATAAAGATACATAGAAGAAAAGGGGGGAAAAGTCAACCAAATGACAAAATAGTTGAAATTAAACCAAGCATGATAGATAAAAATGAATGGAAGAATTCAAAAAAGTATGCAAAATAGAAAAAATGGATATGGAAATTAAATTTAAAGATATGAAAGTCTGAGATTAGAAAAATACGGAACTGCTTTAAGATCATTAACTATGTAAGAACTGCTCCTCAAAATATGGAAAGATTCTCAAAATCAAGATCTGATGAATTGGGGGCATTTTCGTATCCCATTTAAAATCCCAACAATGTTGGGCATTACAAGACTTATTTGATTGTTGTTTTTTCACATAATTTTGATTCTCTTTCTAACGAAATTTTAAAGCACGTTGAGTCAACGTATAATAATCTTTATTTAAATTTCCACACCAATAAAACTAGTAATTGCAACTATTTGCAAAAATGTTTTGCTAAACATAACTTTTATTTCCTTCTTGCTTATTTTTGGCGTCTTTATCATTCAAGACACATTTCTCATTTCAAAACGAACAATGCACTACAGTAGATACACATTTGGAGGACGAAAATACGACTATTTTGTCAGTACTTTAAAATATATATTATTTCATTGAAATATTATCAGAATGTTAAGCCTTAAAAAAGTCATATAATTTGTTAGGGTTTGACGCAAAGGATTTTTGCTGAAAAAGAAATCGTTGCTTATTTAGAAATAATTCACAATTGAAAGGGTTTTTTTTTGGAATATTTTACTTGAAATTAGGAATTTGCGGCTCAATATTTTGAATTTTTGAATTTCAGTAAACAATTTACATACCTTAAAACATTAAGCATATTTTATCCATAGTTTTATATGTGTTGTAAACAGTACTGTAGTATGGGATAGGGGGGGGGGGAGGGTAATGCGGGCGGACACCATTTCTAGAAATATTTCTTTATCTGTTGCTTAGTCGCATTATTGATCTGAACATTTTACTACGTTGAGTAGAAAAAGGAGAAAAAGCAAAGCTAATTATGCACCAGACGATAACGAACGTGATTTTCGTACATAAATTATTTCTTATACATTTTCGGAATTTCTGACGAACGAGTCTAAACATTCTTCTTAACTAGTTTTCTTTCCTTGCGTACTTTAAGCAATACTTAAATAGCAACGTAGGTTTATAAAGGAAACACAATATATCTCTCTTGCACGTGTTCCATGGAAATTAGAACTGTATGCAATGACAAACTAACGCTATCTTTAGCTTCACTCTTAAAATCAAGTTGCGCTGAAACTTGAGAGCATAAAATCATGAATAAAACCAAGCAAACATTTTATTCTGAAACTATTGTAGTTTTAAAATTTCAAGCAAGAAAGATTTTCTTTTCTTTGTGGTCGAATTGTATACAAAAGTGAATTTCTTTTTCTGCCTATTGAACTGTTTCTGAATAGTTTAGTGTATTCTCAAATAAACAAAAGAATCATTCTAGGAAATGGTTTTACATTCTTAAGAGAGAAAAAGAGGTAAATCTTTTTCGGTGTAAGAGGATCAGAAACGATAGAATTTCAAATACAAATACTTACGCTTCGATCACTTGAGACAATGAACAAAACGTCATTTGTTTTTTAGTTTCTGCAACAATTTCTTCTATTTGTCTCTCCCGCGTTCCTGCTTTCAAACGATTGTACTTACCAACTTGAACGATGTAGAAAATTTTAGTGGCTTCCTAAATGCGCAATTAGACAAATCAATAAGTTTTTAGATTGAAACATAAAAGCATAAAAAAAAAACCTTTTGATCTGACTGTGTTTCTCAACAGGAATATGCTAGCTAATAACAACAAGTTTGGTATGTGTTTCTTAAATAAGGAAGGGAAAAGTGAACGTAAAGGGATGCTGTTGTATCGCCAACACTTTTAGCATTTGCTGATTCCTTTGTGAATGGTGTATCGAATCGCACTAAAAGAGTGGGTGATGAACGATCTAATGAGTTTTTAAAAGGGATATATTTTTAACAAAAGGTACTAATATATAAAAGCTCAGTTGTTTATGATACCGAAACGTTATTGCTAAAAGATGTGTTGTTTCTAGTATAATCAAATAAATACAATACTAACAATAATTTACGACATCCAATCAAATATGTAACTACACCTAAAATAATATCCTAAAAATAATCAAGGAAATAAACAAGATAAATGTATATGATGTACAATAAATATGATATAGGAAAATCATACAAGTACTAATGCACTAAGAAAAAGTTTAAACACAAGTAGAAAAAAAAATAGTGAATTACTAAGACAGAACGCAAGTGGCCTGAAAAAAACTACCTGGAAAAGAAATGAAATTTTCCATCGTAGGGATTTTGGCTCATCTTTGTTTGAAAAATTGCTTTTCTTAATGAATTTTGTAAAATAAAAAATAAGAATCAACTTTGAAATGAGGTGCGTCAAACTAATGAATACAAAATAACCAGCATTAGGAATCTGTATGAAAAAAAAAAGAATTGCATATGAGGCAGTGAAAAGTAAAGGGATGTAAGTGGATATTTTCAAGTGTTGAGCAAAATGAGTTTAAAGATAACGTTCTAGGTAGGCTTTCATTGATTTTTTTTTTATAAATCATGCTATACAGCAGCACCTACCAGGGCTACTAATGCTATCTCTTGCCCGAAGACAGAGGATAATTGTACCTACCATTTGTGTACTTGATACCTCCAACTTTTTAATTTTGCACTTTCTTACCTTTGCTTCTCATTGCCTCACATTTTAAATTAAACATACATCTATCAAGTCCCCATACAAACACACATACGTCAGAAATTATCAAGGTGACTAGTGAAAATCATTTTATATCCTTAAAGTACGTTTCATATTCCTTACTCAATAAAATATTAAATGCAGAGATAAGATTGTGCATAGTACATCCATGCAAAACATTCATGTATCAAACGATTGAAAAAAAAATACATATACTCGTATTTCGTATGTTGTCCTTCAGTTTTATGAGAAAATCGTGTCGGCACAAAAAGGAAAACTTTTCACTTTTAAAGAAAAGTTAAAACATAAAAAATAATGGGTAACTGCCAAGTTCTTCTTTCCCAGAATGTTCCGTGTTAAAAAAAAAGAAAAGAAAGAAAAGAAAAGTGGTAGCAAGTTAACGCCTTCCAAACACCCATTTACACGCCTCTTTCTAAATGGCGCATTCATGTAGTTGACCATTAGCTATGCTAAAATGAAAAATTACAATGAAAATATATTTTTGTACGTTTTCGCAAAAGGTTTGTAATCGCTGAGCTAATCAGTGCATGCGAAGAAAAGTAATTTTTATATGCTAAACATTTCCGAAAATATTGCAACTCAATCTATACTTACAGATGATGCACGCTGAAAATTATAAAAATAAAAGGAAGATAGACCAAAAAAAAAAAAAATTCTTTGTAAGAGTTACATGTACACTCAGTCCTACTTTTGTGCGATTTTAGTAACAATTTTTGGTGTGAAAACTATCTTTGCAGCTTCTCGTGACGCTTTGAAAGATAATTTTTACGTGATATTTTTCAATGTGGCCCTTATCCACGCTACACAAACAAGTTTGAATGTACAGCTAATTTTGCATGCATTTGCCGTCATCAAAACTCAATTCATAAACATTTTTTGCACACTATTGTTTTACTTTATGTTTAGTATCATTTATAGTTGAAATAAAATCTGCAATTAATAATAAAAAAAAGATCTTTAACGATTAAATTTAGTGAAAAGTCAAAATATATTCATAAAAAACTAAACATTTCATAAAAGGATTATAATATTGAAAAAGCCAAGAAGTTGATATATCCATTCAGATTATTCACTTTGCATAAACTGAAATGCTTATCAGAGCATTAAATAAACCTCCGATATTATAATATTTATTGTACATTGAAAAGACGTAGAATGTACGTCTTGCTGGATTTTGCGAGAACTTTACGACACAATACAATTCCTATTTCTATTTAGACTCATCGAACGATAAACGCAGCCTTAGATTTCAGCGGATTTAATATAGCAATATTGAACAGTAATGAAATTTATTTCATAAGCACATGCTATTGCGTTCTCTAACAATTTTCCGATTTTATCAGAATAAGGAATTACTTCGCTTTCCTATTTTATTCCCGAGTATTGCTATAAGTTTGACTGTATCAATACATGTGAAAGATTATTTCTTATGTTGCTTCCTCTGCTCTGAGATCAGACAATTCCCCTTTTTCACTGTTGTCAAACTCAAAAACAAATACAGTCGAACCAGCTTAATGGAAGAGCCATTTTGCCACAAAAAATATTCTAATAAACGGGATATTCCATTAACCGGGATCAATATAAAACAATACTTTGGTTTGGTACATTGAAAGTGTATCCTATTATATTAAGCGGGATATTCTTTTAACCGATATTCTAATAAGCAGACTCGAGATTAATAGTAATTTTAAAGTTCATTTCATTAATAAATTTAGAGGAGGTTTTAACAATAAAGTAACTAAAGTATTGGTAAAAATACGATTATTAAGTAACACAGCAAAGAGAAAAAAAATAATTTAAAAAATGCTAATACCATGGGAAAATAAAACTAAAAAACTAAATAAAAATAACTACCTGCTTTTCAGATTGCGCTCCTCAGCCATAGAAATTTCTAAATAATCAGTACCAGGTAAACAAAGCTTCATTACGTCAATAACTAGGCAAATGCACTTAAAAATTCAAAAACGAATACAATGAGGAGGCGGGAAATGAAGTTTTTTAATTTACTTTTACAAAGTATTAAACGCCTGCAATTTATAAAGAGGGGAAAAAAGTGTTTTGCAAAGCAAATTTTAAAAATATGCAAATCATGCAGCTAATGGGCAATCCACTATAATATTAAAATCTGTTCGCGTCCGTCTGTCTGTCTGTCTGTCTGAAGATCGATCTTCTCGAGAACCGCTGCGAATTGAGAGTCGAACGAGATACCGATCAATTCGAAATTTTCCAAAGAAAAAAATAGGACCAATCTCGTAATTGTGCGACTTTAATAGGGGAGATATTAATTAAAACGTTAATTAACATAACGTTATTCAGGAATTTTTATTTCTTTCCTGTTGCCATTTTGCATATGGGTGAGTAAGTAAAATTCAAACAATTGTTTTAAAAGAGATTTTTTTTTTGGCTGCTGTCCAAATCTTAAAACAACGTTTCCATCTAGAACTTAATTTTAAATTAGTTTAAAATTGGTTGCTCTATTCGTACATAGCATTTATTTTATCGTCTGTCCTTTTTTTATTTTTTTCATTCAACGTTCTTAACTCTTTTCAGCATATGAAAGTTGTTTCTTTAGCTATGTTTATTGATTGTAGTGTAAGTTTATCATTCACCGGCCTCATATTTTGGTACATTTATAATGTGCGACTAATTATGTTTATTCTATTGGACTTTTTCCCGTCACATGGGTGAGTTTTCGAATTGTAATAACTTTCTTTTTCCTTCCTGTTTCTACTTTTGAAATACAGTTTGTAGCGTTAAAAGAACGTGATAAATTAAGATTGTTTGGATTTGTTTAAGTGAAACAGAGTTGAACAAAAAAAAATTGTTTTTAGGGATTTTAACTAAAGCTTAATTGGATTCTGATGACTTGGTATTAAATTTATGCTTATGGGTCACTCCATGTCAAGTGATCCAAAATTTGGGAAATTTTTTCCCTCACCCTTTTGTATTTCTTTGAAATTTGGATCATCGATTGTACCCTTCAAGGTAATCAAAAGTCCAAATTTTTAGATTTTTATCTCTATTATTTTTTTATTTATGACACTTTGATTTTTCGAAAAACCCTCTTTTTCTCATGGATGTTTGAACATAAAATAGACGATAACTCAGCACCAAATATAGATAGAAAGATTTGGTAAAAAGCATTTTAAAATACATTAGTTGCTGTTTAATTGGATATGCAACATGACTAATTTCAGAGAATTTTTAATTTTAAAAAAATGAAATTTAAATTTTAAATTTAAATTTCTCAGAAAAGGTATAATGAATTTTTTAAAAAAATTCTCAAAAATTTATGTGTATTTTATCTTTATTTGTGCAAAGTTTCAAGTTGGGATCTCAATGGGATCATATTTTTATGAATTTTTAAATAAAATTTGACTTATGAAATAATGACATTTTTCAGATTCTAACTAGTTAAATATGGGATTTTCTTACTGGGGATGGTTTAGTAAGTAGTAATTGATCATGATTATGCTTAAAATGAGCTGACATGAATTTGTAGATTGGTAAGCCCCCCCCCCCACCACTTTAATTTTTTTTTTCAAAACATTTCAAAAATTAAAATTAAATAAAACAAAATAAATAGTAAACTTATTAAAAGTTGGTAAATAATCTTCTTTGAAGCAATAAAAAGCCCCCCCCCCAGCACCACCACTTTTATTTTTTTTTTTTCCAAAACTATTTTCAAAACGCAAAAAATAAATAAATTAATAAAATAAAACAAAATGAATAGAAAGCATATAAAAAGCTGGTAAATGTTCTTCTTTAAAGCAAGACGAAGTACATTCCCCCCCCCCCACCCACACATACGATTAACACTATAATAGTATCACGCCTCACCTGACGCTTTTTTTTTCGGACCAAGTGTTTCTTTTTCAATCCGAACTTCACAAAATTTACTTGATTAATTCACTATCTGATAAGGAAAGTTATGATTCATTTCATCCCCTACCCCTGCGCCAACTTTCAATTTTGGAGGGAGGAAAGAAATAGTCTGCCCCAAGATCATAGCAAAATAGGAGTGTTTCCCCCCATTTTGTTTCATTCTTTTCACACTAAACTAAAAATCAATCTAAGTATCAGATCATATGTATCTCCGCATAAAACTGTCTTTCTACAACATTTGGAGTGCGGCGGTCTTCTTTTCTTTAATGCTAGATTTCTTTTTAGTTTCAGTTGTAAAGGAGAACAATGCAGCGAGATCTATTTATGCATATATTAAAAGCAGTTATAGATCAAACAAATTTTGCTAGTTTGAGCATAACCTTCCATGTTGTTAAGCTTCATTCCAGATTGCTCTTCCCCCTCCCCCTATCGTCCCACTTTTCGAAAGAAAAAAAAAGCTGCAAATGAGTGGTTCTATTTGTCTGTTAAAGTTTTTCTGACTTTTAGTTTTTATGACCCCCCCCCCCTCCCCCATTTATAAGCCTTAGTCACTGCTGATGTTTAGCAGCATGCATCCCAGTTTATTATGATTATAACTCTTACGTGCCAGTTTTTTTTTTTTTTTTAATACAATTTTGAAAAAAAAAAGATAAAAAGTGGTTGTGCAGCAGGGGGGGGGGGTGGTACCAATCTACAAATTCATGTCAGCTCATTTCAAGCATAGTCATGATCAATTACTACTTACTAGACCATCCTTAGTAAGAGAACCCTATATTTAACTAGTTAGAATCTGAAAAATGTCATTATTTCATAAGTCAAATTTTTATTTAAAAATTCATAAAAATAGTGGTCCCATTGAGATCCCAACTTGAAACTCTGCTCAAATGAAGATGAAATACACACAAACTTTTGAGATTAAAAAAAAAATCATTATACCTTTTCTGAGAAATTTACATTTAAATTTAAATTTCATTTTTTAAAAATTAAAAACTTTCTGAAATTAGTCATGTTGCATATCCAATTAAACAGCAACTAATGTACTTTAAAATGCTTTTTACCAAATCTTTCTATCTATATTTGGTGCTGAGTTATCGTCCTTTTTATGTTCAAACATCCATGAAAAAAAGAGGGTTTTCCGAAAAATCAAAGTGTCATAAATAAAAAAATAATAGAGATAAAAATCTAAAAATTTGGACTTTTGATTACCTCAAAGGGTACAATTGATGAGCCAAATTTCAAAGAAATACAAAATAGGTGTTTGTTCTATGGTTTTGTATATGAGGGAAAAACTTTGGATCACTTGACATGGAATGACCCTTATTGGTATTCATTAAGTCTTGGTGCTTTATTTTCACATAATCAAAAAAAATATGTGTCATTTTATGTAAAAAAGCTGATTGTAATTGTACATAAATATTTCAGATATAGTCTATCAGATGTAATTCATTTTAACGTGAGCACAGATTATAGTTGATAATGCATATATCTTCATTCTTTTGTGCTAATTGAAAATACTCATAACTTGTATCATTGATAAGTATGATTAACGTTAAAGAGATTTTTGCCAAAAATATGCTCTACTGGTGTTTTGCAAACCTTGCATTACGCGTATTTATTTACTCCTTCACGCTTTAGAAACTGATGTCAGAGTAATATAAAAACATCAATTGGGTCATTCCATAGTGACTAACGTAACATTCGCAACTGATTTCCAAACTCTTTTTTACTTACACCGGGAGTAAAAATAAATGTTATTTGGTTTAATATGCAGATTTAAAATGTACAAGGTGACTATTTTTCATTTCTACCAAGAATTTGAAGCAAAATAAGCGCTGGCGGGTGTTTTTTTCATCAAAAAAAGGCATCGTGACTAACGTAACATTTTTGCAACCCTGAGAAACAATGCTTATGTTACGGGGCAAATTTTTCTGAAACTTACGCAGGCATTTAAAATTGGTCGATATATTTGTAAGAGGTAAACAATCTATTTTTAAAAATGTACAACAGATTTATTACAGGTGAATCTTTTTTGGCCCTTAATGGTACTTTTACGAAAAACTGGTGTGTGACTAACGTAACGTGGACTAACGTAACCATCGAATAGCAAGCAATGAATGCATATAAAAAACATTTTGTATTTAATCTCTTGCTCTTTCTATTACTTTTACTTTTTAGGAACCTTCTTTGTGTTGCATTACGGTTCTTTCTTGACTTTTTTTCTATATTAGTGTAAGAAATTGAATGGAAAAATTCAGTTCAATTAACTCAATTTGAATGTGCAAAAAAAAAATTAGCAAATAAAAAAAACTGCTTTTACAAACTGAATAACATCATTTTGGGCTAATTAAATCCTAAATATCTCTCTTTTAAAAAATTAACTTTATGCAAGTTGATAGTTTCACCGAATTCTAGTATTCTGCCGATATTACTAGTTATCGTCATAAACTCCGTATTGCTTTTCAATGGCATATTATTTTTTAAGATTTACTGATTCATCGAACGAATAGTGTTGTGCATCCTTTTGAATTAAAATGTGATATTGAAAAAAAATATTCGAACGTTTTTGCAGAGTTTAATTCCAGATATCACCACAAATGTTTGAATTTCTAAATGATCATTCTTGCATTTTCTGAAACATATGGCAGCAGCGCTTATTGTCACTGTATCATGTAACATCTTCAAATGTTTTACAACGAGCAATCATTACTTCATTTTAATAATAGGTGGAGATGCATTTTCTAAAAAATAGAGACGTTCTCTTTTGTTAAGACTGTATTTCTATTATCTTAATTCTTAAGCTTGGATTCTTGTGTTGAATGTACATTCAGCAGAGTTCATTTTGCTTTACTCACCTTTTTCTTTTTCAATAATTCTTTAAATTGGAAGTATCTTTTTAAAGACCTTAAAAAAAGTATTTTTCTAAGTAAACAGAAGGTCTACAATGTAATATTACTGGTATTTTTCACCCTTTATATTTTGATCAATATAGAATGCCTGCATATTCAAAATTGTTCATGAAAATGTACATTAAATTAAATAAGTTTTAAATATTAGCAGTCATTTTTAAAATGTTACGTTAGTCACATGCAAACTGTTACGTTAGTCACAGCTCAAATGTTACGTTAGTCACACTAATTATTTTATATCTACTGATACTAAAATAAATATTTTGCACTTTTTAAGTAGATAGGACACAGATGTAAGAAAATAAAAAGTGCTGTTTAGTTCAATCATCTGGTTTAGTTTTTAAGCAGAAAATAGTACATTTTCGTGACTAACGTAACGTAAATATTTTCATTGAAATAACCAAACTAATTGAAATACTTATCTTATAATGTATGTAAAAAGAACAGTCAATTTTGTTGGGCCAACATCTAATCATTTAGAATAAACATCGTTCTTTTAAAAACTTGCAAAAATTTTTACATTACACAAGAAAACGTAGATGCATGTTTTTTGCACATGCTAAGCCTTTTCTGCAACCTCGCACGTTTAGAGCCATAAGAAAAATACCGAATGAAATTTTTGCAAACTGTTACTGGATTTATGTACTAGAAAGTATGCTGAATAAAATGCTAGGTCACAATTAAGGCTTTGTGGGAAAAAAATTTCTGAGGTTGAGGTTGACATTTCTATGGAATGACCCAATTGGACATCTCTTTCATTTTTTAATTAGCCCGTGCAACGCCGGGCACGCAGCTAGTATTTAATAAAAAAGGCTAAAAATAAAAAAATAAAGACGAATTTCATCTACTTTGCTACATTCAAACGGATAAATGTAGCAAAGATTTCAACGGCTCGGGTGTTTTATTTTTAAAGAAAGAACATTTACTTGTCGAAAATGTTCCTCATGCGAAATCAAAATCCATATCCATCTCAAAATAAGTTGTATCATGTTTTCAACAAATTCAAATAAACAAAATAAAAAGGAATATAAAATGAAAATCGAATAAAATATAAAAATACTAGAAATATTCAATCCAAATCGCCCCCACACCATAAATATCATCCACTCAAATGCTTAACTACATGTGCTTTCAGAAAAATAAACTTTTTCCATGCACAATTAGAGGGATACAGTTCGCCGACCTCGCTACCGATAGTTTAAAAACAGAAATTAGTTGAAATGCTTTCAGAAAAACAAAAAGTTATTTTTTTAAATCCCCTTTTTTGAGAACTTGAATTGCTTTTGCAATAGCTAAATCAGTCTTGCAAATTCTTGAAATTCTGAACGCTTGTAAAATAATGATGTCAATAAACGTTTTTTAGGCAAAAAAACCAAGATCACGAAATATAACAGTGAAATTAAATTCTGCTTTTTGTTATAAAGAGTAGCATAACAGTAGGAATTTTAAATGATATTTATTATTTTGAAACCTTATTCAGCAGTATTCAACTACAAGATTTATTTTTTACCATTTCTCTTGTTTTTCACCGGGTTGAAACTTCATTCAATCATGATTAAAAAAATTCACTTCCTCTTAAAATTTTGCAATTTTTTTCAAAGATGGCAATTTATGTTCTTATTGGGATTGCCATGCGATCTAATTTTAGCTCCACACTGGCAAATTTATTTCTCTTCCTCTATTATTGAAAATCGTGGGCTGAAATGGTTTTCAGTATTTTATGATTATTATTATTTCTTATTAGGTTTAAAATACTTTTACTTTATGGATTATATTTCTAAGTAATATTAGTGAAAACATTGAAATTATATTAATTTAATAATCCTTCTAGTTTAAAATTTAAAAATTATTTTACGTGTATACATTAAGATTAAATCTTAAACACCACGGAACAAACAACTAAGCGTGTATCATCCAAAATACCATTAAAGCGAAAATTTACGAATAATTCTTAATTTAATATCCCATATTTTCAAAATGCAATTATTTTAAAGCTTTTAAGATTCTTTAAAGCCTTTTATAACGCAGGATATGTTTTTAACTTTAAATACTTTCGTCAGAAGAAGGTGAAAATTCTTAAATCTATTCATTAAAGTTCAACAAAGATTTAATCTTCAGTATATTTTGTCAAACATTCTTGACGGAAATTTCTGTAAGAGATAAAATTAGTATTTAAGTAGTTAATTTGCTGGGAATGAATTGTGTTTACAGTACTGTTAACCATGACTTTCGTTCGAAATGAAATTCTTTTATGCGTATATTACACAAATATAATACATTTTTCAAATCATCCCTTCACTAATTTTTAGTGAATTGCTCGGCAGATTAGGGTAATAGATTCAATATATGAAATAATTACGGCTAATCTTCATTCACAAAGAAAGTAAAGCTTTTTGATTGAAACTTTTGCTCTACTACGCAGTTATTGATGCAGTTTAATCTGCGTAAACAGGCATTTAGCTGAAAATACACGATTACTTAATAGTTTCTTGAAAGGATTTGTTTCTTTCAACTTACTTACTGTAACCTTTTACAATGTAGTGCAATGTACAGTAAAGGAAATTAAGGGAGACATAGGACAGTTGATCCCCCTTTTCTGTTGCAACGTATTGTTTTTATTTGAATCAATGAAACTAAACTCTTGGAAATTTGTATTAGAAAGTCTTCTTCCCATTAACACTAGAATTACGGCAGTCTTTTTATACCTAGAAATATACCAGGGGTCATTTTGACCCTGATATTTGTAAAACTAAACGTATAAGGTAAAAATAAAAATGTTTCTAAAAATATACATATTCTATTTAAAGGGTGCAGAGATTTTAAGAACATGTAAGAGTAAAAAGAGTTTTAAATACCCTTCAAAATCAACGCTGATTTGGTTGCATTTCAGAAACTGGCTGACAATGCTCCTTTTTATGTACAAAAGCATTATCAAGGCTTCAAGTACTTGTAATAATATGTTCCAAAAGACAATTTTCTTAGTTTCTGCTCTGTTTCTCAGCATTAATAATTATATTTACATTTCTTTTTTTTCTCTCAAAAGGGACAAAATGACGCCTGCGCGCACTTCTAGACAACTGTATAGCTTGGGGTTTAATAAAAATGATATTTTCTTGAAAACATCATATTATTACACCTTGCGATGATTTAGGAAGGATTAAACCTTTTATGAAAATAAAGAGGAGCAGTTAGCAAAAAAAAAAATAAGTATGGTCAAAGTTACCCCTCCCGTAATTTAGTGTTAAAATGCTACTCCGTTTTTTAAACGCAATTACTATGAAAAAAGTTTTTTTTTTTTGAGCAATCACGATTGCTTATTGTTCTCACTTGACTGTTTTTGGCGTCCTATCATTTTATTTTCCCACCAGCACCCTCTGCCAGCACCACCGTCGACCGACTCCTTACGATGCTGCTCCTATAGCGAAAAGTCTCCAGGTTGCATCCATATCCTACACACACGCGCATACATACACAACTACACACACACACACAAACACATACATCTCCACACACATACCCAAACACATACACATACACACACACAAACACACACAGACACACACAACTACAAACATTCATGCCTGCACACAGACACAAACACATATGCCTACACACACATACCCCCTACACACAAACACACATACTTCCCCAAACACACAAATACACACGCCTACATACACACACACACTCGTGATTGCGAAAAACATAATTTGAATTCAAGATGAAAAAATTCAAATTAATTTTTTTTTATTTATTTTTTTTTTTAGGAAAAACAAAAAATGGGAAAAATTCTGTCTCCTTTGTACAAGTAGACTGAATCCTCAATGGTGGGTCTGCAGGAGAAATGATTCTACGTGATCACGTCCTTTTTTCTAAGTTTAAATAAAAGTCAGGCATTTACCTTTACGACCTCTTATTTATTTACAACTAAAGCAAGCTCCAAATTTGTTGATGTCGAATTTAAAAATGTAACAAAACAAAATTCATTGCTATTAAAACTAATATTTTATGAACAAAATGAACTATGTCATTGGCATAACTAACTTTGGTGAAGAAACTTTTTTATCAGTCTTAGTAAAGTAATTAGTAAAAAAGAGAAGAAATAAAATTTTTAAAATACACTTAAGAGTTAACGTATAGTCTATAAGTGACGAAAAGAATGTGTTTTAGCGTCAAAAACGCAAAAAAAAAAAAAAGAAAACTAACACGAATCAGAAGCTAAAATAAATCGATGTTATGCATGAAAAGGAAAAAAAAAAACATAATTGAGGCAATGACAAGCAAAGGGATGTAACTTGGGGGGGGGGGGGGGTAACTTAAGGGATGTTTATCCTAGCACTAGTAAGTGGCTAAGTTAAAAATTTGAAGATAACCAGTACACTTGCTAGATGATCTCTCCTCTGTCTTGGAGTAAGAGATGGTACTAGTAACCCTGATAGGTGCTGCTATACAGCATGATTTAGAAAAAAATTCAGGGAAAGCCTACTTGGGATGTTATCTTTAAACGCGTTGGGCTCAAAACTTGAAAATGCCCACTAACATTCCATTGCTTCTCACTGCCTCAATTGTCGAATTCTAGCAAAAACTTTGGAAACTGAAAGCATCCGATTACTTTAATTTTAGATTTTACGTTTGTGAGTGATAAGAAAACTTTTTCAGCTTTCGCTATAAAGATGGGGAATTATTTAAACATTATACTTTACTTAGTAACGCTACGGAATTTTGATTCAACAATAAGTAGAATAAATATAATATATTTATGTGTATAAGCATTTTAAAGGACATTTGATCCCAGATCAAGTTTCTCTGCTTCAAAAGGGATCAACTGTCTGAAACAGGGGTGTTCCCATTAGTCCGGTCAATTTAGACAACGGAAATAACAGAAATTCCGGGAAAGCTAAATTTTTGTAGAGACCTTGGGCTTAGCATTACAAATAAAGTGCCAAAAGTCCCCGTCGATCCCATGTGCGCTAAAAAAGTTATTCGGGGTCAAAGGTCAAAATTTTAGGTTTTTTGGATTTTTCTCAAAAAACGATAAGTTTTATCGAAAAGTACCTCAGACCAAAGTTGTAGATCTCAAAATTCTCTATAAAAATGGTCCTTATGATTTTTATCTCCAAGACCAAACTATTTCCCAGATATTGCGTGCTCTGAAAAGACAGCCAGTCACTTACAGAATCCCCTCTACTCGCAGGGTCTTGAATAACATCTGGCTATTCTAGTTCTAAAATCATACACCCGAAAAAGTTTAATCTCTGCAGCAACGTGAGGATTTAATTCCAAGGCCAAATACGTCAAAAGTAAGTCCTGCTCGTACTGTAGCGCGATTAAGTGAATTTGAATCCAGCTTTTGTTTTCAAAAACACTGCTTATTTTGTGGCTGTGAAGAGGATGAGGAGGCTGAGAAGAAGAAATCGCAGAAATATTCATAAAGCAGCGACTAAATCATTCTCGACATTAAAACGTGCAAGGGCAACTTTTGACGCACCTCCGAACGATCTTTAGCTAATTTTGAAAGGGATTCTTTGAATGCAAGTGCAGAAAATTTAAGAATTTTTCTGCGATAATTCTGCGTTTTGTTCTTCTCAGCCTCTTCATCCGCTTCCTCGCCATAAAATAAGCAGTGTTTTTTACAACAAAAGCTGGATTCATATTCACTTAATACCGCTCCAGTACGAGGTGGACTTACTTTTGAAGAACTAGATATGTTCATTCGGATGGATTGAAAAAAATCAAAATCTGATAAACGCTAAGTAATAACCCGGAAAATTTGCCTTTTGTAGAGATATTTGGTTATGCAAAAGGATTTCGCCCGCAAAAAATATCTTGAGGTGTCGCTTCGCCTTGAAGTTGGTCATAAATGCATAAAAACTGGAAAAAGTTACAATAATTTCATCAAGTATCAGAATTTAATAAATTTGATGTTATCGCTCTTAAGAGCAGGCTTTTTGTGTAGATTGCACATTGCATAACATCATTTTAATAATAAATTGTATTTTAAAGTTCCACACATGCGTTGAATCTTGAATTTGACCAATATAGTGTCAGAATTGATTAACACAGTGTTGCTCCGTACCTAGAGAAAAAACATTAGAAGCTATGATTTCTAAAAGTTTGTTTTCATATTAAATTAATTCTTACATAGATACGGAAAAAAAGAGCAATAACATCATTTCTTATCTAGTAAAAAAAATTTTAAGTCTCCATTTAGCCCATAACTTTGGTTCAAAATGTCAAATTTACCTATGATAGAGAACAAAGGTTAAGTATAAAAATTTTAAAATATAAATGTGGCTTGCAACAGCCCACATAAGTCACCTTTTAAAACAAAGACGTTGCAAAAGAAACTTTAATGGGTTTTGAGCCCTCAAACTGTAACCACATTGATTACAAAAAAACATAAGTTTGGCGTGCGAGTTGAACTATTTTGCTTCTCATAATTTTCAGTCTTGATTGAAATGGTGGCTTGATGGTATTGTTTCTTAATATTTCTAGATTCTAATCTGAATCGAATAAATCCATCCCTTTTGGTTAGACAACAAACTGTACCTGACACTCCTTTTTCTTATTTTACCTATCGTCTCGCTGCTTTAGTATGACATGTGAGGTTTTAAAAGCCATACTACTCAGTAGGTACGCCATCAAGCAATTTCTTTCAAAGTTTTATCGAAAGTCCCCTTTTTGAAAGAGGGAGTTGCGAGTTTTACCAGTTCTGCTTATCAATGAGCTCATAGTATTTTCTCAGCTTCAAAATTGAAATCTGGAATTATAAATGTTCTTTGTCCATCTTCGAACTGGTCGTCGTAATCCGTCTCGAAAAAAGTTCTCTGATGGTCATCCGCAATACCTAGTGTTATATTTTTTAGATTCTCAAAGTAACCAGTTTGCAGAACAAGAGCTGATGATCCAAACATAATACGATGACAAGTTTGAAGAATTCGGTTGTACAGCAAAAATTTACAATTCCAGGTTTCAACTTGAGTTCTTTGATAAGCAGAAGTGGGAAAACTCTGATCATCTTCTTAAAAAAGGAATATCAAATAAAACTTTAAAAGAAATGGTGCTTCATTGCGTAACTATTGAATTATATGATTTCTAATACCTCACGTTATACTAAAGCAGTGAGAAGACGCGCAAAATTAGATGAAGAAGCGTCAACCACAGTTTGTTGTCTAACCATGAGAGATGGATTTTAGAATCTAGAAATCTTAACTACAATGTATCACTACGGCCAAACATTGTCAGGAGTTAAGATAATAATGCGACTCGCCAGCCAAACTATGTTTTATTGTATGAAATGTGGTTACAGTTTGAGAGCTCAAAAAACATTTTAAGGGGGGGGGATTTAGAGGGGTATTTTTCTCAGTTTTTGGACGGGGGCTCTTGCTTTTGAGGGGGGCTCCGCGATATTGAGGGTGCGCCCATGCCCTTAGTGGATTGGGCACCCCTGGGTATGTGAACGACGCCACACGAACTAGAATAGCCAGATGTTATTCATGGCCATGCGAGTAGAGGGGATTCTGTAAGTGACTGGCTGTCTTTTCAGAGTACGCAATGTCTGGGAAATGGTTTGGTCTTGGAGATAAAGAACACAAGGACCATTTTTATAGAGAATTTTGAGATCTACAACTTTGGTCTGAGGTACTTTTCGATAAAACTTACCGTTTTTGAAAAAAATCCAAAAAACCTAAAATTTTGACTTTTGACTCCGAATAACTTTTTTAGCGCACATGGGATCGACAGGGACTTTTGGCACTTTCTTTGTAATGCTAAACCAAAGGTCTCTACACAAATTTAGCTTTCCTGGAATTTTTGTTATTTGATCATTATTTTTATGTCTAAATTGACCGGGCTACATAGGGTATACTATACGTCGTATACTCTCAAATATTTTTTAGACATATTAGGTATATGATCGCATACACATATTGTGCATAATGGATTTCTGGCAGTATACCCGCAGAAAAAATGGAGGGAACGTCACTGTTTTCAAACATATTTCAAAATTAGCGGAGAAAAATTACAAATTTATAGTTTCACACATTGGACATTTTTTAAAACGTTCTACGAGTTCATAAAAACAATGTATGTGCAGCTTAGCTTTTCAAAAAACGCTAGTTAACTTTTCAATCTACTATTAAAAAATAAATAAATAAATCTCTCTGCTGCAAACTAAGAGTCACTAAAAACTTTAAAAGCAGGCACGAAACCGGCCGTATGGCACCTGAAAATGTAAACCTACCATGGCTATTCAGTAATGTCGTCAGTATTGAAAGTGTATGTTATAGTAATGTTAAGATTCAAGCAGGGAACTTGTTTCTTGAGAGCACAAGTGTCGCCAGCCTCTAGTATTACTTGCGTGCCATTTTCGCTGGTTAAAAATTCCCGAAATAAAAGCTTTTTAAAAAATATTAACCCATTTAGCGCCGCTATATGAACCACTTCGGAAATACTTAAGTTTTCATGTGTTTGGATGTTTAATACACATCTCTAATCATATGTAGCTGAAATTTTGCAAAAATATTTATTAGGTTAGGAGATATGGTATGGTCCCAAAATGGGTGACTTGGCGTTTAATGGGTATAACATACATATCCCTGTCACTATGTTGATACTTGAATAATTTCTGGCTAAATCCAATTAGAAAGCCCTAAAATCCTTTTTATGTAATGAATACAGCTAGTTATTGGTACTTTAAGTGCATATTTAACATATTCAAGCTTTAAAATGTAGAACATTTAAGTTTTCATGAGACCCAAAGCTATAAGTTGTGAGCCCCCTTGCAACAAAAGCTGTGGAGGCAAGCCCTAGGGGCCAGCAGTGTACATTTACAACGTTAATAAGTATTAGTACGCTAGTTATTTTCAGTTTCTTGAGCCGTTCGGCCCCCCCCCTTAAGGACGTCTCCCCCCCCCCCCACCCCGCTCTGCCCATACATCACTCCAGGTCTGGTTTTCATTCTTGTTTCATTCCTTCTTCTTATATATTTTTGTTCAAAACGGAACTTTTCCCACACATTTTACTACCTTTTAGCAAAAAACCTTAGGATTTTTATACACAAAAAGAGAGGAGGTAGTTTTTTTTTAAATATTTTTTTATTAACCATGCCGGGAATCGAGCGACGGTAAATGGCAATGACCCGAAGCACTATATAAAATGGCTCTTTTAAAATGGAACTAAGATATTTTTGGGCTCCATGACGGTGTATTTGTGTCACTATAGGCAAGGGTTTTTTTACAGTTAACATTTTGACTGCTTCATAACATGTTTGATGACATGATTTATGCATCATCATAATGTTTTTAGAAATAAATGTTCAGCATGCTTGACATTGAGGAATTATCAACGGTTATAGTTTCTGCGATTTAATCCAACAAAATAGATAAATTGAAAAAGTGTAAATTGAGGCAGTTATATAGCATTATCTGTGATCTAAGCGATTTCCATTAAAACAAATTTTTCTCAACTATCTGAAAAGAATTTGGCAATTCACTGACAAGTGATACTGCACTCATCTTCTTGTTTTAAGCTTAAATGTAGTATTTTAATATTGTTTGAAGCTCGTAGCAAAGTCGAAAATTCTTACTATATATTTGATTAAAAAAAAAAAGTGAAGAAATTTCTCTATTGAAATTCAACTTCCCTTATTGAAGGGGGAGCCCTCAAGGGGGAGGGGAGGGAAATATTTTTATGGGGGGAGGAATCGTTTTAAAGGGAATTTTGATCTTTTACAGGAATCTCTTTCGTGATCTGTAGAAATTCAGAGAGATGCGTCACCTTCTTTAGGGAGGATTGGCACCCCTGTTATTCCAAAACTTTTTTCTAAACGAGTGGAATGTCACTTGTTTTGATAAAAGCGCCTGCTCTTGGCCTTGAACAAAAAAAGAGTGTTTACAGTGAGAAAATACAAAGAGGTCTGTGGCTTCGACAAGAAAAAAGGGTAGAGTTCATTCATGCAGAATGGGTTAGGCATGACTAGCTCTGTTAAACAGAACACGCCAAGTCTCCCATTTTGGGACTTCAGTAAATGAAGTCCAATAAAACTACTTTAAATTGTTTTTCTTGGCCCCTGTTTGTTGTGATTTGAAAAAAGCTCTATTGAGCTTCATATTTCATGTTTCGAATTTCCTACATTCACATTAATTATTTTTAGGGAATTTTTTTCCCGTGTAATGCAAAAACAAGAAATTTTTGCAAAATTTAAATTTTTTTTAAAAAAGAATTTACATTTTAAACCTTTTTGAAAAAACTAGGAATAAAGTTAGGTTCTCTATCATTAATTTTTAAAAAAATCAAAATGATATCTTAATTACTTGATGAAGAAAAAATATTAATTGAAGGTACCCAAAATGAAAGACTTGGCGCTTAATGGGTTAAGATTGGTTTGAAGGATTTTGATATGCCCAAAATGTTTTATTAATGTAGCAATAAATAAAAAAATGAGAGCATATCTTTGATTTCGGTTTTCAATATGAATTGTCTAACAGTGGATACAAAAACTCTCCTTTAAACATTTGTTCTGAAAACAATCCTTAGATTAGTAATTGCAAACCCGTTTACTATTTGTTTGTCTTTTCTCCGGAATTCCTCGCGATTTTTCCTATTCCAGAAAAGCGAACTTGACTGATTGTACTCTGCCATATAAGAGCAAAACAAACGAAACCCTTTCCGTGATGAATGAGTGCAAAGGTTTCTCGAAGTTTAATTTTAGCTCTGTTACATTCTTGCACTGCATTCTTGTTAAAACATCGTTTTCATTTTAGTGATTTGTATACTTTTTAGTATTTAGTAGTTTTGTATGTATAGTATATAGATAATTCTATTATTTTCACGCAAGCACTATCTTTAATAAGTCAAAAAAAATCCCTCATCATAGGTTATTTGAACAAAATTCAATTATTTCTGTGAATAGCATGTACAAAGTAGCATTTCTGTTCGTTTATATACAAGCAAGCTACACTGTTAAAAAAATTCTGGAAATTTTACAGCAAAAAGTACTGGCATCCATGTCGCCAGTACTTTTTACCGTAAAGTCCTATTTTACTTTAAAAGTTTACAGTAAATAAAAGTAAGAACGCTATGACTAGTTGTGCTGCATAAACTGAGAATCCGAGCAGCGGTATTCGAATTGCATCTCTTTTCCAGAGGTAGTTGTCTCAAGCGGGGAGAGCGGGCTAGACGAAGTAAATACTTCGCTCTGTAAATCACGAGCTATACCAATTGGCGCTGATATTGTTTGTTTTTTGAGATAA
This sequence comes from Uloborus diversus, assembly GCF_026930045.1. NCBI lineage: Eukaryota > Metazoa > Arthropoda > Arachnida > Araneae > Uloboridae > Uloborus > Uloborus diversus. The sequence continues at coordinate 147,664,914 of NC_072734.1, read as the reverse complement.
ACAGGTATACTGTAAATTATCTCTGTTCTGAAAATTCTCTATTTTACAATAAAATTTACCTTAACATATTCCTGATTTTTTAACAGTGTAGAAAGAATCAGAATAAGGTATTTCAACTGCAATAGCTGACCCATGTTTTTTTTTTTTTTTTTTTTTTTTGCTACCTTTGGAATTGCTTAAAAAAATCAACGAGAAATAAATAACTTTTAAATAAAAATTTAAAAAGTGCATAAAGAAAAAGTAAAATATAGAGATGTAAGGTTCAGAATTTTGCGAAGCACATATGAACTAAATTAACGCAAGGTAAAATCAACACTCACCTAGAACAAAAAACATAAAATAAGACAGGAAAGAGCTGATGAACAACAGAGGATGCCTCTGGAAAACGTTAGTAATCCTATTACAACAACATGTTAGTATACAAACATAGCGGAACATCAAACGTCTTTTCTAAAAAAAAACGGGTAAGAAAATAATTAAACAAAACGGGCAGCACAGATGTAAAATTCTGAAGGAATTTATAAAAGTTTGCTTTTTTAAAATAAAGCAGAATATATTATTTTCAGACGAACTCCTACGAAAACAGTTTACGGGATAATTCGTTTATAAAATCTGTACCGGAAACACGGGCTACTCCGGCCCACGTTTTGGAAAGTATTAACTATTTTGTAACTATTCATTATTCAAAACAGTGGAAACCTTTTTTTACACATCTAGTTTCCTTAATTTATTTTGTTTTAATGCTGTTTACTTTGTTTCAAAGTGTTATTATACTTTTAATTGTTTTTTATACAGGCTAATATTATCTTTACGTTTGCGTTACTTTGGCCCAAAAGGATTTTTCTCATCTAAATTCATTGTAGCCAAAGAAAGACATGTTTTCATAAGAAAAACTATTTAGTTGAAAGAAAAATGAATTTTTCAAGGTTTATCCCCAGTTTCGCTGACATTTGAGATTTCCTCCCCCTTTAATCTATCAAAAGGTATATTAAAACTGAAAAAAAAGAAGTGGGGGGGGGGAATTAAATCGGCAAAATTGGGAGGAACCTTTTACAAGAAGTTTGAGTCGCACATATTTGTTTTAAGGAAAACCCTGTGTGAAAAGCTTTTTAATGTGGATGCATACCTTGTTATTGTCTCAGAAACTACCTCGACAGGGCACAGTCATACTTTCATCAGTTTTGGAGGTTGAATATTTTTAACAAAAAATAACGCTATTCGTAAAGCAAAGTTTTCTAAATTTCGGGCGCTTCCAAAACATTTTGGTTCTTTCCATGCTATCAACATTATCTTCTTCTTTTCTCAGACAGCTATCCCTGGAAACCTGAGTTCATTCCATTCTACAATAATGAAAATCCGTAAATGTTCTATCAAATTCAACGAAATTTGTAAGAAGTAGATGCAACTGGGTCAACGATTTCTAAACCTCCTGCACCTTTTAGTTTATCTTCATCTTCCGTAACAAAAGCCATGTAACTGTGTCCTGAGGATTTGAGTCTTTAATCAGTCTCTTAATCCGTTGCTGATAACTCCTGGTTTTTTCTTGTGTTTTTACTGCTTAGGGTCTTACTTTTAGCTTTTCTTTTCTTTTTCAAATCTCGCTGACAGATGTTTTTAAAAATTTTATGCTATGCCAAAGTAGGTCATAAATAAAAACCTTAATAGAAATAATAAGCACAACTATGCTACTGCATAAAGTATTGATTAGTGTTCATAAATAGGTGTTTAACAAACTCTTAGCTGATATAGAACTGCTTCTACATGTAAAAGTCTGGGATGTTATAAACACGTGTTAGCACGAGGAACACTATACCACTAGTGTTGCTCCTTGTGGAGAGCTAACAAACTGCTTGATATACATTATGAGTGTTTGAAGCTGCTCTCTGGGGGATTCTGTCAAAATATGTTTAAAATTTGTTTCCTGAAGGTTTACAGAGAACGTTGAATCGCTTTCTCATTTTGAGACAAAGAAGCACACATGGGAAAAAGTAGCTCACATTACGGGAATAAATATAGTACATTGCGTACAATAAAACTGCTAGGACATTTTCCTTCCTTTACCCCACCAGCATAAAGCATGTTATTAAGAAGAGAAACAAGGGATAAAATTGAAGTCCTTAATATTGGGAATTTGTATTTTAATTGCTAAAAACAAAGGATAGTAGCAGGATTTATGTAAGATGATTAAAGACAGTCGTAATGAAAAATTTTAGTTTTGCATTTTCGACTCCTTGCTGAGAGACACTCTAAATAGACATTAAGAAAGTACATAAACCTTTTAGTAAAAGTAATTTTTTTCGCAAAAACCTAAAACATCAACAAACTGCCTTCAAATATTTTGTTTTTAAGAAAGTAGAGAAAAAAAAGTATTAATTAAAAGAAAAGGAGCAATAAATATCCAAACTAGACAAATCTCATGAATTTGACGCGTCGCCAAAAGTCATAAACATATTTCTCTCAAACTTAATTTCCTGAGTATTTACAATTCCTTTTTTTCTTCTTCTTTTTCAGCGAAATATTTTAGATTACTTCTCCGTAAAAGAAAAAAAAAGACATAAGTATAAGTCTGCCTTTAAAATAATTAAAAATAATTAATAGTACAATAATTAATAATTAAAAAAAATAAAGTAGTGTCCTCAGATGAAGAAAATAATGACTGTCTTTCGGTCTGTTCAAACGAAAAAATGACTTTTAAAGAAATAGTCAAAAAAAATAGATTCAAACATTCCCTTTTATTTCCCTTGACACATTTTTCCAATATTTGGTATTTTGATTTGGACAACATACTGCTTAAAATTGAACAGTAAAATGAAACGCAAGACCATCGCCCTAGTTTCGGAAAAACTTTAAATCTCAAAGTAACTTTGGTTTCACAAAATAAGAGAAAATAACTTATAGTTTAAAAGAATGTTCAAAAAAAGTTTTGATTTTTTCAAAGGATGTTTTTGAACACACTTCGTAGAAACAAATAAACAACTTTAGATCATGAGGAAATAATGAAGCACATACAATTTCCAAGTGAAAAGTTGAAAGAATTGATTGGCAAAATTATTAAATTACTCCAATTGAACTTGTGTGCTTTATGATAAGAGTTACAAATATTCATGGAAACATAAGATTCATCCACTAATAGTCTACAAACGTTTTATTTCTACGCAATTGCGGATGCTACATGATAGATAGTGACCAGTAGCACAAAAGCGTTTATTCACTTCCTGTGTCATTTAGCTAAAATAATATATACACGAGACACAATATCTATCATAATAATTTATATCCTTTGTTGGGCTTAGGAAATAAGGAAAGGCTACGTGGCTGCATGCCATCCGCAAAGTCGGTATATTACGTTACGGACCAAATATTTGAAGAAAATGATATGAGAAACACTCTAGAAAGGACAAATACGAGCCCACTCTTCTTGATAAAGTGCTACAAACGAATAAAAATAAATGATAGAAATGTATAGATATTATACATATACATTTGTCTAAAAGGTCTTTCATAAAATAAGGGAGCCACGCTTCGAATCTTTTATTAAGTTGGTAAATATATGTGTTCACTGAAAAATGAAAATAAGATTATCTTTGGAAATACTAACCTTACATAAAATTCATAACAGCAGTTGAATGCTCTTATTTATTTATCTCCGAATTACCGCTTTTCTAAACCTTTTGAAAAAGGAATAAAAGCAAACTACTATTCCAAATAGCACTTAATTTTGCAAGAGGACGCTATTAGGGTGTTAATTATACTCGTACCTTATTTATCTAATGAAATAATTCAAAAAATCCTAACAGTTTTAAAGTTATGTTCCTCAATTCAAGCTTTTGTTTTTACATTTGGCGTTCAAAAAGTTTTCTTTGGGTTTATTTTTTCATTTAAAAAATAAACATGTGGGGTTTTTCTTTTACATTTTAAACTTTAAAATTCTAACTCAGTACCTGTGTTCATATTACAATTAGACAACGCTTTAAAATTGGAGGTGAATTCAAGCGGAAATAAAAGGACAATTTTGCAAAAAAAAAAAAAAAAGGTTGCATTTTTGTCTGTGAGCATATCAAAATGCATATATTTTCATAAACTGATGCAAAGACTTTAATGCACATCATAGTAAATAGCTAAAAAAGCCAAAGCCAAGAATTTTTTGTTAGTAACTTTTTTTAAAAAATCAAATTTAAAAAACGGTAACGGAAGGACATTTTTGCGACATGATTTTCGCGCTTTCATGTTCTCCCCAAAAGTTCAGCTAAACTATAAAAGGGAAAATTTTATAAAAATTAAAGCACATACGGGGATGTTTATTCATTACAATTTCATCTTTGTTAATGTATTTGTAAAGGGTAACGGAAGGACAAGAAGTCCAAAACAATTAAACTTGGTAAATTTCAACTTTATTCAACTAATACAGCATTCTGAAACAATATCTAAGGCCTGAGACAACTGTTACAATTCTGAATTATTTAAATGCTCAGTAGTTTTATTCCATCTATGAATTTACTGATATATTCTCGCAGTACGTTCAATGGTTAAATCAATGATCTCAACAGTCCTTTTCTGTGACTAGTGGCAACAAATCTAAAAGTAGTTTCAGTATTATATTATTCCATTATAAAATTTAAGTTTTTAATCAAATGTTTCTGCTTGAATTGGCTTGTCATATCACAAACATGTCATAGTAAAATGCTTTTCACATGCTTAGGAGTTTTTAGGTGTAGTTTTCATGATTTTCATCACATACAATAGAAGAAATAAAATCACGAAACAGTTTTTTAAAAAAAAGTTAAATTTTTAGATAAGAGCACACATACTTTTTGTGCAATTATTACTAATATATGATTGAAATGTGACTGCTAACTTTAAATAATAGTTTGTTTTGTACTACCAGTCTAAAATTTTATCATGCACAAGTTTATACTTAATTGTCCTTACGTTGCCGTATTGTTTTGTGCTTCCGTTCCCATTAAAAACCATATAAATTAAATTTATATTGAAATTCTAACTATGTCTCCTCGACAAGGGACATAATTCTGCTTTGCATAAAAGAACTTCAGTTTCTATACACAATTGGTTCTAGGTGAACTAACTGAGATGTAGAATTTTGGGACCGGAAGGACATCAAATTGTCATCTTAGTAATGGACCTACTTCATGGTTGAAAAAAAAATAAAATTATTTACGAACAAGTTTAACTAACCATTCAAAAGATAACAGTTAACTTAAATATTATATGCTGATAACAAGTATATTGAAGTTACAGTATGTAACAAAAAAAAAATTTTTTTTTTCGCCCTGTAAAAACACAAAGAGAAACTTTATTTTGCACTTGATTTTCTAAAAGTCATTAAACTATTTAGGAAGAACAAGTTAAGATTCAAAAAACTCATATATTTAAACTGAAGAGAATGCTGTGTGACAAGTGACAGAATATTAAATTTTAAAATTCACGTTTCGTGTCCCTTTTTTCCTGGTACACACTTTGAGCAATAAACTAATGATGAAAAAAGTAATAAAAATAAGATTACAGTTTTTTTTTTTTTTCAATTCTAAAATCTTTTTTTATCTTAGAGGGACATTAATTACGGGGTTCTTCCAAATTCTGACAAAAACTTGATGGAATGATCTAAAAAGAAAACGTCCAATTACAATTGTATGTGATTTGATAGGACCGTTTTATTTATTTATTTATTTATTTATTGTATGTGTGTCGATGTAAAAATAATGAACGCAATTTAATTGCGATATTTTACAATTAATTAGAAAACAACGTGTACGAAACTACCGTTGTACACATCTCACTGTTACTCACAAAAAGATTCGAACTCTGCGTAAGCGTATGCAAATTCTCAGAATACAGAGAAGCTTTCTGAGAAAATCCGAACACCACCCAGCATGTATCAATCACATTAGAGAAATGATTGAAAAAAGTTCAAAAGAGAGGGTACTCGACTGAATAAAACCGGGTTCCGATGGCAAGGGCCACAATCATAGAGTTGATATAAGCACTAGAGTGCGTGGTCCTTTATTCGCATTATAAAAGCTCTCTTTCACATGAGAGGAAAGTAGTGGTCAAATAAAAGAGAGGGTTTCTATATTAGGTATTTCTCTCTATAAGTCATGATGAAATTAAATGACGTGCTTTATAAAGTTAGCGCAATTGCCTAAAATATATATACCATCCCACTCGTGAGAAGGGAGTGATGCAGATCACTTTAGAATGTGCTGTCAACAAATCACTCTCGTGTTTACTCTAGTTATATTTTTTCTCTACGGTTACTAAAGGAAGGCAGGACCAGTGTTAGACCAGTTCCACGGTAGCAGATCGGGAAATGTCTCTCGAAATATTAAATATATATATCATGAAAAGATTCCAGAAATAACAGAATAAACGTTTATACCAACAATTAGATTTTTCTCTCTTTTCACGTTTGGCTCCCGTTTGTGACGGTGGGATTTGAATCGTTGAAACAAAAAAAGTACACTTATCGAAACAGTAAACTTCTTAGTACCTCACGTGGCTTTGGACCGCATGTGGATATGCGGTCCAAATGCTGACTATTGTATTCAACCTTTTCGATGCAAATCAAAGTGGTGCTACACAAAATGACTAGGCCACAACCGCTGCTTCTTCCCTACTCTCTCCCTCTTTGAAAAAAGATCAACTCTACGCAGATTCACTAAAACACTTGATTGTGAAACATCTTAAGAATAGATAATGAGAAGTGTGTTAGAATTTTGAGACTGTACTTATCTACTTTTGAATGTCAAAAAATAGTAAAACTAACGGGTAGAAGCTAAGGAAATAGTTTTAAACTGTTTTATCTTCCAACTGCGTTGTTTTAATCAGATAACGTTAAGCTTAACATCTCAAGAGTAATGACCATTAATTACTAATTCTCAATCTTCCAAATGTTGGGGAAAAAGGAGTTTTTAAATTCATTCTAGTGTTACAAAAGGAGATTATCTTAGTATGTTTTAAAGAAACTACTTTGAGAAGTTTTAAACTAAACCATAAGAATATGTTTTAAGTTGAGGTAGATATCTGATAAGTAAGGTGCTCTGGGGGGGATAAAGAGTGTAATATTGGAGCATCGAATAAAGCAAATGTGAACTTTGTTATTAATGCTTTGCTTCACAAACTGTTTGACGAAAAACAAACATATTTTGATTTTAATAAACGTAGTTTGTTATCAAAAATAGTTCATACTTTTTTGCCGTAAACGTTAAATTAAGAGAAAATATAAATAAAAAATATTAATAATTTTTAAAAAATCAAGTGGTTTGTTCTGTGAAGCAATTTATTTTGAAAATTTTTTGATTACTAGTTATTTAAATTACGCTAGGAGCCGTCTTAGTGTGATTGAATAGTAGATCTAGGATAGTTTAAGTAGATCTTGTTCTTAAATACTGCATAAAAGAATCCTGGAAAACTTATTCAGATAATTTATTTCTGGAAAAACATAGCCGTCTCCCTGGAACTCGTCTGTTTCATTAGGAAAAACTACCACTTATTGCTGTCAAAAATTTTAAAAAAAAAAATCTAAATCAGAAAAAAAAGTTCCAACTAGTATTAAGTATATGAATTTTTGTTTGATAGTAACACTATGTCACACTTACGAAAATGACTTTCCAAATAAACTGTAACAGTACTTTTAAAAATATTTGATGTAATATCATGCAGTTGTAATTAACTCTTAATTTATCTGATTTTGGTAAAATAAAAGACAAATATACAGGTAAGGCAGCCTCAAAAACGCTTTTCTGAAATTTATTACTTTTTAAATGTCGGTTTTAAGCAACGTTTTCACATATGGATTTCTTTCAAACTGTGGGACAAATGATTTATATATTTTTGGAATTCGTTAACCATTAAAAGTAAATTTTTAGTTTATTCCCCTACTGGTTCTTCACATGCGGTCAAAAGCGGTCCGAAGCCACATGCGGTACTAAAGAATTTACTGTTTCAGTAAGTGTACTTTTTTTTTTTTTTTCAAATCCCATCGTCACAGACGGAAGCCAAACGTGAAAAGAGAGAAAAATCTTATTGTTGGTATAAACGTTTGATTTGCATCAAAAAGGTTGAATATAATAGTCAGAGAAAACAATTTAGCAAAAATGTATACCAGAAATAGTGTTTTATAAATGAAGCAGATTACGATTGCTGCAGCTTAAAATAAGAGCAAAAAACTTGGTTTTATTTTCACAATCATTGCGCAGGATATTCGCTAAGAAAATTTCGATTTTCTCAAGTTGTGCAGCTTAGTAAAGCTTTATTTGCTTACTAGTGGTACCCGCACGGTTTTGCTCGTAGTAGAAAATTAAAAGATCATTTGGTTCGCCTGCATATTTAAAAATAATGGATAATGAATTTCTCGCCAATTTACTATGTTAATTTGCTTGGCATTGTTATGTTAATTTGCTCGTTTACGTTATGACAATTTGCTTGCCCATGTTATGGTGATTTGCTAGTCCACGTTATGGTACATTGCTCGCTTACGTTATAACAATTTGCTCGCCCATGTTATGGTAATTTGTTAGTCCACGCTATGGTAATTTACTATTTCACGTTATGGTAATTTGCCCGTTAACGTTATGAAAATTTGCTCGCCCATGTTATGGTAATTTGCTAGTCCATGTTATGGTAATTTACTCGTTCACGTTACGGTAATTTGCTCGGCCACGTTATGATAATTTGCTCGGTAAAATGTTCTTAAAATTGAAATTGAAAAAGATCAAAATTGACTTTTCGAAAAACCGCTTCGAGGTGCACTTTTCCATGCTACAAAATGATTTTGCGCCAAATTCCATGAAGATCGGCCTGACGGTCTAGGCGCAATGCTCGTCAGAGAGATCCAGACATCCAGACATCTAGACAGAGATCCAGACTTTCAAATTTATTAGTAGTAAAGAAGATATATAATTCTATTGTGTTCATCTTCCACAGCAGAAAGTTGTAGTGTTTCCTCTTGGAACTCACAGGTTCTAGAGACTATACTTTTCCAGAAAGAAAATATCTGAATAAGTTATCCAGAATTTTTTATGCAGTACTTTAGAACATGATATACTGAAACTATTCTAGATTTATTTTTCGAACACACTAAGGTAGCTCTAAATATGGTTCAAACAGCTAGCTATCAGCTAGTTCTCAAAACAAATTGCTTCGCGGAACATATAACTCGTTTTCTTTTTTTTTTTTTTTTTTTTTTAATTTAACGTTTGTGGCAAAAAAGTAAAATTGTTTTTTTCAAAAAGTCACGTTTATTAAAATCAAACTATGTTTTATTTTCATCAAACAATTTTTGAAGCAAAGCCGTAATTACGTTGTTCAAATTTAGTTTCTTCAATGTTGTTCCCCCACTCCAGAACACCATAATTATCAGACATCCACCTCAACCTTAAAAGTATTCTAATGGTTTACTTTAAGACTATTCAAAGTAGTTTCTTTAAAACAGAATATGATAATCTTCGTTTCTAACGCTGGAAAGAATTTTAAAACTTCTTTTTCCCAACAATTGGAAGTTTGAGAACTAGTAATTAATGGTCATTACTCTTGAGATGTTAAACTTAACGTTATCCGATTAAAGCAACGCAGTTGGAAGATAAAACAGCTTAAAAATATTTCCTTAGCTTCTACTTGTTAATTTTACTCTTTTTTGACACTCAAAACTAGATAAGTATAGTCTCAAAATTCTAACAAACATGTCATTAGCTATTCTTATAATGTTTCACAATCAACTGTTATAGTGAAACTGCGTAGAATTGATCTTTTTTTCGACGAGAGAGACGGGAAGAAGCAGCGATGGTTACGAAGTCATCTTGTGCAGCACCACTTTGATTTGCATCGAAAAGGTTACATAAAGTAGTCAGAGAAAATAATTTAGCAAACATGTGTACCAGAAATAGTGTTTTACAAATGTAGCAGATTACGATTGCTGTTTTATTTGACAATCATTACTCAGGATATTTGCTGAGAAAATTTTGATTTGCTAAAGTTGTGCAGTTTAGTAAAGCTTTATTTACTTACAAGTGGTACCCTCATGGGTTTGCCGGTAGTAGAGTATTAAAAGGTCACTTGGTTCGCCTGCATATTTAAAAATAATGGATAATGGATACTATGCTAATTTGCTTGCTATTTATATTTTAATTTGCTCGTTTACGTTATGACAATTTTCTCGCCCATGTTATGGTAATTTGCTAGTCCACGTTATGGTAATTTACTTGTCCACGGTATGATAATTTGCTCGGTAAAATGTTCTTAAAATTGAAATAGAAAAATAATAAGATCAAATTTTCGAAAAATCGCTTTAAGGTGCTCTGCTCACTCCTATGCTACGAACTCATTTTGTGAGAAATTTCATGAAAATTGCCATGTAAGCACTATGCGCGTAATAGACTTCCAGAGGGACAGAGCTAAAGACATTCAGGCACCCAAAGACAAAGACTTTTAGCTTTATTATTAGTAAAAATGAATATTAATGCGTCTTCTTAAGATTTTTTTTAAATGTCTGCATAAGTAAGTTCTATAGTTAAAAAACATAATAAATACATTTGAAATAAAGCACAGCAAAGAATTTTAAAAAAGTTTTTTTAACGGTCCTGTAATAAAGAGAATAATTCCCTATCAAACAGAAAGTTTTATACAGATGAATAGTTGGAAAGATTTAACTGCCGTACCAGAAAAGTATACAAAAACTCTGGCAATATTTTACGCTTCTTTGCTAAAATAATTGAAATATAAAACTGAAACTCATCGTTATTTTTTACATGTACCATGCTTATTAAATTGCTCTAAACATGTTCAGAAATCAGAACAAATATATTTAAAACAAAAAGAAGAGCATAGTCTAATAAACTGCAAAAGTAATTGCTCAGAATGAAGCATAAAGCGAATGTGTAATATGCGTAATTCAGACTGCCGTTTTCAAAGAAACTTTAGCAGACGAAATTATTTGAAAATTAAACTGTCTCTCTTTAAGAAAATACTTAAGTTTGAAGGGAATTAAGTTTTTAGCTCTAAGCATCATGAATAAACTGAAAAACACGCGTATGAATAACTCAATTTTCTCAAATATCCTTTGAAGCTTTATTTTCAATCTCGTGTTTATCACAAGCAGGTCGCTTGAAAATACTTTCGCTTTGTAGTCGTTATTTTAAGAAAAAACGAGCTGATGTGTGCATCACATGACTTCCTTTTACTCCAATTTAATTACTTTCCCCATCACTGGCAATTTTAATGTGATTCAATAATTTACTCTCTAAATATCACCAATAGTGGCCAAACTAAAACAGATTTTTTTTAAAAAAAATCGCCAAATTTGTCACCAAGTTGGCGACAAAATTTGGCGACCAAAAGACTGGCGATATTTTGCCAAGTGTCCGACAAATTATAACACAACTTGAGTTTACATCGAAATTAACAATGATTTCCCCGCAAAAAGGGACAAAAGACCCCTTTAGAAACACTCGAATGCAACCAAAAGGGGAGGTGCATAACTAGACCCCACTAGGAATCTACGAACTAAATTTCAACTTTCTAGGACATGCCGTTCTTGAGTTATGCGACATACATACGCACATACGCACATACATACATACATAAGTACATACAGATGTCACAAGAAAACTCGTTGTAATTAACTCGGGAATCGTCACTACGGATATTCGTGTAACTATACGATCTTACGCACTTATCCGCGTCTGGTCAACTCGAAAAAAAACTCAATATTCATTCGGGGGTGATTAAAATGGAAATTACGGTCGAGTTTTGAGTGAAAATTTTTTCGCGAATACAATACTTCCTTTTTTGTAAAAGGAAGTAAAAATGGAATCCTAGAATATTTTTAGACTTTAAGTTGGTGTAAATGTTGTAAGACGTGGAGAAACTTTTTGGTTGCTCGCTAGTGTAATAATATCAAGCAACGTGGAAGCAATTTAAGAAGCGAAATAATTTGTATTTTTAAAGATACAGCGGCATGTTGTTTGAAGATATACCATTTATGTACATTAGGGTGGATTGGTTGTTTACGGGGGAAAAATCATTAACTCAAACCTACTTATGCAGAAAATATATTCTACGGCATTTAGGTTAATATAAAATTAATTAAAATAAGTTATTCGGATAGCTATGTTTTTAAAAATTATTGAATATCGCTACTTTCCAATAGGAGTAATTTAAACACAAAACATTTATTTTCATACACGTAAAATAGTCAATAAAGATATTTATTAATTTGTAAATCCTTCGTGCTAGCAATATCTTATCTTAAAACTGCTCCCATTTCATACTGTTGAATCTGCGAATCAGAAGCACAACCCCTACTGGTATGGATTTAATCGCAGTTTTTTTTTTTTTTTTTTTGTCTCACTTAATTCTTTAGTCCCAATTTGTTACATGCGGTATGAACGAAGCCCATAAGCTCAGTAAAAATTATATATCTTTTTTTTTTACTGTTTTACCAGTATTAAACTATATATAGCTGAGTACATCAGCTATGTATCTGCAAATCATTGGAAAACACATTGCAATTTTTTTTTATTCTTTGTTTATAATAAGATTGATAAAACGGTATCTGATAAAACAAAAACCACTCGAAATGTCTTTTGAAATATAGCACTGATTTGGAACTTCTAAATCTAATGGGGTTTAAAAGATGGTGATAATATTTGAAATGTATTTTTTTTTCATTCTGAAAGGGGTGTTTGGAGCTATTTTACTTATCCAGACAGATATTTTTGGGGGGTAAACGGTTATTTGTTAACTATAACCTTTATTCTGTCGTAGATTTTGAGGAACAGTTGCTCTTATTCTAATGGAAAAAAAATAGAGAACTTTTTTTCTGGATAGCTTTGTGGATTCTTGTTCTCATTCCAATGGGCATTTTTATATAATGTTGCCCTTACTCTGATGGGTAGTTTAAGAGCTGTTATCCTAATTCAAGTGAGAAGTTTTTTGGGGGGCTAACGTAGAGATTGTACGGGAGATGTTCTGGGACTGTTGTCCAAAACCTGATGAGGGTTTATTAGGTCTCTTCATGCTATTTTATGACTTCTGCTTACACTCTAACGACCCTTTTAGATATATTTATACGCATTCATTCGGGAATAATTATTTTTATGGGAGTGTTAACTTTGTGTACGAAGTTTTCTTACCCATATTATATTTTTTGGGGACAAATGTCCAAATTTTAATATTGATTTTAGGGATCGGTCATTATTTTGACTGGAAATTGTACATTATTATTATTATTTTCTCCAAGCGTGATTGTTCAATACGCCTCACTTGACAAACTTTATTTTCGAGGTAGACCTTACAATGTCGGGTTACGCAGCTAGTGTATAAATGAAAGGCGAGTTTGCGCAATTATGAATTTTTGTAGGCCATATTTTATTTTATATTATTTGTTTGTATTTTCATTAAAGAGTATTTTCATAATTTAGTTTGGCCTGTTTAACATATTAGTCCTGATTTATGTGGTTTTACAGTATGTGGTGTTTAAAACCAAAATAAAGCAACATAGAGTAGCAATTTTTGAATAGCCTATGTTTTCTTTAAAAATTTCATCAAAAATATATTTTCCCCTTAACCTAACATAAGTCTCACTTTTATGAAAGGGTTTTAAACAAGTATGAAGAAATTGAATGGAAACTAGATAATAAAACCAGTAACTATCTTGACTTTCTTTGAAATTTCATACCAAACACACACAAGCACAAAATTCGATGATCATAAAATAAGTCACGAACATGATATAAGGTCAAAAAACGTGTCTGAAAATATTTTCCGTTCATAAAACTAGAGGATTATCTAACATTTCACGCATCCGCACACATGTAGTAAAATAAATTTGAAAATAAGTCCCCGCCCCTCTTTCACAAGGGATGAATATGTTTTTGCTGCGATGCTATAAATATTTCACTGATATTCAGCCAAAGTTTATTAACTTTTAAAACTCAACAAAATTATGTATTATTTACAACCTGTTTTTTTATCTAAAAACTATTTTTTAAAGAAAAGATATTAACTGATTTTTTTTTCCTTTTGTTTTGTTTCTGTCTTTATAAACACAGAATAATGAAGAAAAAATAGAAATATGTATTGTGTTAAGTTTACATACTTTTATTTTTAAGGGAGTCCGACACACAATAATCGTCAAATGTTATTTTTTTTATCATATAAAAAAAAATGCTCCGTTTTTTTTTCTGCTTAAAAGAACGTTTGAATTTGGTTTCTATTTTAATTAAAACGAAAGATATATATATTTTTTTGTTGCATGAATTTAACTAATATTATACTTATCTTTAAAATATTAAACGCGTTTTTCTCTATGATGCAATTTTCCCGATTTTTTTTTTTTTTATTCGTAAATTTGAAGAAAAAAAAATGTTTACTTCAAAACATATGATTTTTGCAAAAAAAAAATATATCTTCGAATTTTTCGAAATTTTTCCTCAAATATTTTCTGGTTTTTATTAAATTAATATTTTTTAAATTGCCGAATAAAAATGAAAGCTTAGATATTGGTACAAAATTAATTGAAAAAAAATGGAAATTGACAAAGAATATTCTGAATTTTAGCAATTTAAAGCAACTTAAAAATAAATATATATATATATATATATATATATATATATATATATATATATATATATATATATACATATATATATATATATATATATATATATATATATATATATATATATATATATATATATATATATATATATATATATATATATATATATGTAAGGATCTCGGCTGGTCTAGGGGTATTCTTCACACAACAGAGCATAATGACGACATCGTACACTAATAAACATTTAATAATTGACAGCACAAGACGAATACAGGAACATAGAACAAGAAACATTAAAACATCGAGAACAACACGTCTTCCACCACACTTCCCATCATTCCTTCTCCTTCAATCCGCCAAAACTGGTCACGTCACGCACAATCTCACTCCGCGCGTAGGAATAATAAAAACATAGTTCACAAGAGTTCGAGTTCTTAATAAAGTGTATTGGAAAATAACACATCACCACACTCGTCCATCCTGATTATTCACGTCCTCGTGAACTGATAAAATTTCGTTGAGAGAAAAAAAAAATGAAATGTTCTAAAAAGTTCCTTGGAAAGAGGAAAAAAAAAAAGGTCTGCAAATCCTTTGGAGTCGAGCTGGCATCAAGTCGTTGCTCCTCCATCGTCGTCAGCATCATCATCGTTGTCGTAATCTTCATTACGGAAGTCATCAGCATCGTTGTCGTCATCATGGTAGTCATCATCATCAGGTGGGTTTTGAAGGCAGCAAGACGTCAGTTGCACGCTCCGATCATCATCAAAAGTAGGATTTAAACAGGAACACCAAAAAAAAAAAAAAAAGAAAAACACTAATATTTTTTTTCTCCCCCTTTTTTTTTAGGGACAAAGTTAGTCGGTTGGAGTTGTCGTCCATTTTTTCATAAAGTCAGCAGCAGATGAAGTCGAGTAAGGGCCTTCGTGTGTGCCAACTTTGGTGACCTCATACCGATTGTTTGGGTTGACTTTCGTTACTCTGTAGGGACCAAGAAATTTAGGTCGTAACTTCATACCTGTACCAAACTGAGTTCTTTGTATGGCAACAAAGTCGCCTTTTTGATACTGAGTAGCAATTTTTCGTTTTTTATTAAAATTCTTCGTATTTTCCTCTTGAATTTTAAGTATGTTTGTTTTTGCTGTGTTACGAAGCAATTCTCTATCATCATGAAATTTTTGTTCATTTTCTTCTTCAAGTAAACTAAGTATTTCTAGATCTTCGTTCGAACGCATTTTTACACCTGTCAAGAGTTCGAATGGTGAAAATTTCGTGCTTCTGTGTTTTGTGGAATTCAGGATTTTCTGCAGTGCTGGGACAAATGTGTACCATTTTGTGGGATTATTTATCGAAAGTTTTGCAAGAACGGGGATCAATGTACCGTGGACTCGTTCGACTTGTCCGTTTCCCCGCGGTATTCCAGTTGTGATTTTTACATGCTGAATATTTTGTTTTATACAATAATCGCTGAATTCTCTTGACGTAAAAGCTGGGCCTTTATCGGTAACTATACGAGAAGGATTTCCAAAAATACTCTCCTGAAATTCTAATTTTGAAATAACGTCATTTGTTGTAGTTGATTTTGTCGGGTATATCCATGTAAATTTTGTAAATGCATCGATAATAGTCAAAATGTGTTGATAGTTCTTATTTGTATACATTAAAGGTCCTAAGAAATCGACGTGATAAGTGCTTAAAGGGCGATCATCTTTTGGAATTGGATTCAAAAATCCATCTTGCTTCCCACGTTTTTTATTTACCAAAATACAATGCACACAATTGGAAATAACAGTTTCGACAGCTTGTTTAAGGTTAGGGATAAAATAATTTTGTTGTACAACATCAACAGTTTTGGCTACTGCAAAATGACCATTTTCATGTACATGTTTGATAATCTCTGTTTGCATACCTTTGGGTATAACGAGCAATTCGCGATCATTTATCAATTTGTACAAAACACAATTTTTAACTACATAGTCATTTACTTTATTTAAATTGACTAGGGCAATTACTGTTTTTAAATTTTCATCATTTTGTTGAGCTGCAGCGATTTGATCTGTCAAGCAATTTTGAGTTATCATCATTACAGGATATCTACTCAAGGCATCTACATGGTTCATTTTTGTTGCGGGGCGATGAATTATATCGTAATTAAATTCTTCAAGCAACATGGCATATCGGGCAATTTTAGGTGATATATCTTTCTTAGATAATGTTTTCTTGAACGCGTCACAATCAGTAACAATCATAAATTTAGTATTCAAATAATGTCGAAATTTTTTAATTGCTTCAATGACTGCTAACATTTCAAGTTCATAGCTTGAATAATTTTCCTGCTTAGGGGTCGTTTTTCTACTAAAGTAGTAAATTGGGTTATAGTTGTTATACGAAGACTCTTGTAGGAGTATAGCACCAAATCCGTGTTTACTTGCATCAGTGTGTAACTGAAGTTTTGCGCCAGGACGAAAAATGTCGAGAACAGGATAAGAAGTTAACTTTTCCTTCAAAACAGAAAATGCCTGATGTTGTTCTGGTCCAAAAACAAATGGAGCTGATTTCCGAAGCAAATCACTGAGTGGTTTAGCAATTAATGCATAATGCTGAATAAATTTTCGGAAGTAACCAGTAAGTCCTAAAAATTTTTGAATGTCTTTCACATTCTTCGGCAGGGGAAAATTTTGAACTGCAGAGGTTTTGCAAGAAGAGGGCATTATTTTTCCATTTTTAATCACATGACCCAAAAATTCTATTTCTCGCTTGAGAAATTGGCATTTCTTAATATTTAGGTCGAGTCCATACTCAGAGGCAATTTGAAGGACTTTTCTCAACTTGTTTATACCATCCACTTCATCAACGGAAGGAATAAGAATATCATCCATGTAAATAATGACGGTCTGATCAATTAAAAGTTCACGAAAAATGCAATTAATATATTTCTGGAATAATAAGGGGCTTCCACTTAATCCGAAGGGACATTTCTGGAATTCATACTGGGCATTATGAGTGACAAATGATGTATACTTCTTACTGTTTTCTTCAATATCAATATGAAAAAATGCATTTTTCAAATCTAATGTAGTAAATGTCTTTGCTGAACTTAAAGAGTCTAAAATTTCATCAATTAAAGGTAAAGGATAGTGATCTTTAATTGTTTTACGGTTTAGTTTGCGGTAATCAACACATAAGCGATATGAATTATCTTTTTTCTTACAAAGTACGATCGGTGAAACAAAGGAACTACAACTAGGTCTAATAATATCTTTTTCAAGCCAATCAGCAATCTGAGAATCTACGATTTCTTTTTGCAAAGGGGATAACCGACGGGGTTTGCTTACACAAGAATCTCATCTTCTAAATTAATTGACATCTTTAAATTGGTCGTTTTAATTTTATCAGGCTTATAACTCTTAATTAAATGACTAACTTCTTCACGTATTTGAGGGGTTTGAATATGTGCAAGGTCTAATTCAGGTTCATTGGGCACAATATTTGCGACATTCAACAAAAAATTTTCATGTTTTCTCAAGTTACAACCATTTTTATCAACACATAAAATACCTTGATTAATAACATCAGTACCAATAATTGCATCCACATTTAAAATATCATCATCAACTACATAAATCAATGTCGAGAACATACAGTCATCAATTTCAATATCAGAAAAGAAAGTGCCAATGGGGCAATAGGTTTTGTTTCCCAAGCCGGAAAATGTTGCACTTGTAGGTTTTAAACTTATATTTCGGAAATTTTTAAAAATTTTATTTGAAAGCGCGGTTAGCTGTGATCCAGTATCAATTAGAGTAGTTATAACTGAATCATTTATTTTAGCTGACTTCAACATGTTGGAGTTAATTTGGAAAGAATTACAAGTTTTATGAGCATAGTCGGTCGTTTCCGTGGGTGAAAATGGAGTCGGATCGGCCTTGCATTTCGAAGAATTCGAAAAAGATCTCTTATCAGTTGTTTTCTTTTCACAATCTTTACTAACATGGCCAAAGCCTGAACAAAAAAAAACAACGTTTTCCTTTGTTTTTTGTTGGACAGTCATACTGCAGGTGGGAATCATTTCCACAAAGAAAACAAAATTTGTTCATCTTTCTTTCGTTATGTTCGTTATATCTGGCTCCTAGTGAATTTTTTTCCGATCGAGTTGAAACTGGAAAAGGTTTAAACGCTGTATTTTTTCTCGAATGTGCATCAGCAGACATTTCAGAATATATCTTCAGCTTATTTCGAAAGTCATGAATATTCAAGCAATTATACAAAACACTTTTATTAAATGGCGTATCATCTATTCCGTTTATTATATAATGCATTAATGATGAATCATCAATATTAGCCGTCGAACCAATCTGACGCATCTTAAAAAAATATTCTTCGACACTTTCATTATAACGCATTTTTCTGTTCGAAAGCAATTTGTGTACTTCAGCCGGACAACGACTGTCGGAGAATTCCGCAAGCAATAATTTTTTTAACGTCTGCCAAGACGTTGGCAAAATTTCGCTATCAATGAAAAGTTTTGCTTTTCCTACTAGTAATCGTTTAGAAAATAACAAAGCTTGCAAATCACTGAGATGTAGAAGTATGATCGCTTCTTCAACGGAATCTATCCAAATGTTGACGTCAGACATTGCGTCGCCATTGAAACGTTTAACTAGAGTTTCGAAATCAGAAAATGTAACGTACGGTAATGCGGTGTTTGGATTATCAACATTTGTTATTATATTTGTTTCGTTTTCGTTAGGATATTCGGTTTCAGTTTGCACTGTAGCAGTTGCAGCGCCTTTAGGTTTTTGATCTCTCTTTTTGGACTTCATTTTTTCCACACCACGTCTGTATGTTTTCGAAATAAGGAATTGAAAATTGTGAAAAGAGTCACTCACCGCTTAAAGTTGAAGGAACAGCTACACGTTGAAACTTTCAAAGGGGCGAGGTTTCGGAATCAAAGGCCGTGCCCCCATTTGTAAGGATCTCGGCTGGTCTAGGGGTATTCTTCACACAACAGAGCATAATGACGACATCGTACACTAATAAACATTTAATAATTGACAGCACAAGACGAATACAGGAACATAGAACAAGAAACATTAAAACATCGAGAACAACACGTCTTCCACCACACTTCCCATCATTCCTTCTCCTTCAATCCGCCAAAACTGGTCGCGTCACGCACAATCTCACTCCGCGCGTAGGAATAATAAAAACATAGTTCACAAGAGTTCGAGTTCTTAATAAAGTGTATTGGAAAATAACACATCACCACATATATATATATATATATATATATATATATATATATATATATATTTTTTCCGGATCCCCCTAATTAAACTTAAAATAAAAAAATAAAGGATTTATGTAATGTTTTTGCTTATTAAATAGATGGTGAATCAGGGCAAAAAAATTCAAAATTCTAAACTATTTAATACTTTTTTCTTTTTCAAAATGTATTCTAGACCCTCTTAATAGCTCTTTCTGCTATAAGAGTAATAATTATAACAACTTAATGGAATGAGAATGGAAACTTATTTCTCAAAAGAAATTAGGTTAAAAAGTCTCTGCTCTTCTATGAGTGCAAATACAAATAAATAAATAAATAAATAAAAGTTATGTTCATTCAACTGTACTTTTAGAGTTTGATTTAATAATTTTCGCTAATTATTGTTACTTTTTATTTTTATTTATTTATTTATTTATTTTTTTGAATTGCTGAAAACAGAAATCGCACGTGATGATAACTGTTATTTTAACTTATGATAATTTTCATTTCTATAAAATTGAGTTCCTTCATTTAAGATAAAGAAATAGTTTCATTTTTTGCTACATTTTTGTATGTCATTGGTGTAGTGATGTCAATAAAAGTTTAATTGCTATTGGGCATAAGAATTTGGTTAAAAAATATTAATGATTATTGAAGAAAATTAAAAAGGATTTTTAAATTTCTGAAAGCTTTATAGTAATGATTAAAATTACATGAACCACTACTAAAAGACAAGATAAGTGGTTTAAAAGGACAAGGCTCACTTGGAGATAGAAAGAAAAATCCAGTTAATTAATGGAAATAAAAGTGCTGCGAAGTTATTTAATTGGATTACATTTGCAAGAAGCAGTATTCTACCATATCTTGACTTCAATACATATCTTAAGAGCTATCATACATTTTATAGCATTTCTTTAAAATATTCCCCCCTTTTTTTTGGATACGTCATGAATTTTTATGTTTTAATTGAAAA
The DNA here is from genome assembly GCF_026930045.1 of Uloborus diversus. Taxonomy (NCBI): domain Eukaryota; kingdom Metazoa; phylum Arthropoda; class Arachnida; order Araneae; family Uloboridae; genus Uloborus; species Uloborus diversus. Next base: position 147,644,106 of record NC_072734.1, on the reverse strand, counting down.
TTTAAATATGTGCGACTGTATAGTTTGTAACTAAACGGTCAAAGTATATATTGGGTTAACGAAAATGTTACTAAAAACTTTTAATTATTTTTCATTATCTTAAAAAGGAGGCTTCTGCGAGGGAAAATCATCTAGATATTTGTTGATTCTGGTTTAAAATAGATTCTACTAGTCTGAAATAGATTTGACTTATATATGTTAAATTTGATGAAGGAGCATGTTTCCTAGAGGCCTGCTCCAAAACCTGTTCAAATGGCACAATGTCTTCGCGTTTACACTACTTGCCCCACTTCTTAAAAAAAAGGCCACTCTATGCCTAAATTTTGATAACGTCAAGAAATATGTGGCTTGATAAATTTTCGAAAATAGAAAGGGGGGGGGGGCAGAAGTTTGCACAACTAAAGGAAGAATACATATTTTGAGTTTTTTATACGTTTTGTGTTAATTTTGAACTTAAATTTTAATGATTCAGATTCTGCTCCTTGCCTACTTATTTTTGATTTTTTTTTTCAAATAAAATAATATTTGACATTATTAGAATTTTTTACATGGTAAATGTATTTTCCTCTTCTTCGAAAATTCCCAAAAAAAGAGTTGGTATACCATATTTATATTGCGATCAAAGTACTTAACTCAGTGTACGAAACTTCTGAAAATCTCAAATGCAAATGTTTGACTAAACTTACAGTGTGGTAAAAAAAAATAAAGAAAAATGCTTTTCATCTTAGTACGGAGAAATACAATTATTCAGTCAATATCATAAGTGAAAATCTCGTTTTCACATCTGAAATAATTTAAGGATATTTCCTAACTTTTCGATGTTGAGCAAAAATTGTTTCAAATAAGCAACCTCACATACTTCTCAAGTATTTGTAGAAACTTACGTGATAGAATAATTAGTACATATCTACTTTTTCGTTGAAAACGTGCATACTTTCGCTTTATTGCTTTATAACCACCTTCGAAATATTACTGAAAATATTCTGCTATCAACTATCACTAAATCATACTGTAAAAAAAATTGTGTAGCCTTGCTCCGTAAAAGCGGTGGCAGCTAGCTGCATTCATAGTATTGGAGTAACTCTACTGATTAAACTGGTGTAACGTTACGCATCGCTCAACGTTAAACTAGATTTATCAGAATTTACTCCATTTCTAAGGAGGAAGCGAGCCGCCGGAATAATGTTACACAAAGTGCAGAATTCTGCCACCGTATTTACGGAGTAAAGCTACACAAAGTGCAGAATGCTGTCATCGTATTTACGGAGTAAAGTTACATAAAGGTCAGAGTACTACCACCGTATTTACGGAGTAAGGTTACACAAAGTGCAGAGTGCTGCCACCGTATTCACGGAGTAAGGTTACACAAAGTGCAGAGTGCTGCCACCGTATTTACGGAGTAAGGTTACGCACTTTTTTACAGTGCATCTTACTTGAATATCTTCTGTTCCAGTGTTAAAAATTTAATCGCGTTCCGAAAATTGCCGGAACTAAATCACGAAAAAAATCCTTCATTTTCTAAAAAGTGAGAAATAAAAACATTTTGAAGTTAGTTCATTTTACTGTCAACGTGGGGATCATATTTTAGTTTAGGGGAAGCTGCTATACCCACAGACGGTTGTACCTAGGGACGTTGGTCAGGAAATTCTGGGTATCATCGAGAGAGATCCTTATTGGGGTTCAGCGTGTGTGTTACAGCCATCTCCAGTACCCCAAGAAGTTTCAACGATATCAAACGAAGATTTAAGATTCTATCACAGTTTTACGGTTTTAGTAGGAGCTAGGTAAAAAAAAAAAAAGCATGAGCAATTTCTTTTTTTTTTCTTCGTCCGTCGTGGATTGCATTACTCATTTTTGTTGTAGGTTTTGTTGTTGTTTGTTTCCCTATATTTTGGTTGTCTTGTTTCTGATTTTTAATGTTGTGAAACTGTGGTCTTGTCGATGTGACTTTCTAGCAAAACCAAAATGGCGTACCTTAGTACCCAAGGACACATAATCATGTGTACCCGCGGACGGCAATTTTTAGTCACCTTGGATCATACCTGAGTCTTCTTACAATGTGAAGTACCTCAAAACGATGCATTGTCATCAATGTCCGAAATCAGCTTCCCCTATTGATTATCCTTTTAATAAGGATTTTAATCGAAATGAAATAAGACCCTGATTGTTGTGTCATATCTGATAGCAAAGTAATCTGTTGTGTGTGATCAGTCTTTCATTTCTTTTCCTTTTATTTTCCATTGTCTCTGCCTTTAGATCTCATGAGTAGACTATGATGGAGGTTAATTTCGATTTTCTTTTTCGAAATCTTAAAACTAAGAAAGAAATATCTCTTATTTTCAACCGAGTAATTCTTTGAATACAGTTCAGGGTACAAACAAGTGCATTCCATTTGAATGAACTAAAACAAAATGAAGCCGAAATTAGATCCTTTCCAATATAAATATAATTAATTATCTCAGAAAATATTAGAATTTTATTGCTTACACTATTGTGAGTTTATTTATTGTTTCTACTGCTAAGTCATGTTAAAAGCGTAGTGAAAAGGTTTGATTCAAGCTACAACCTTTTGGTTAAATTTAAAATGGATGATTCTTTAACAAAAAAGCCAAATAATCTTTTTTGTTTGAAGCACTCAAAGAAAAAAAAACCCTCAATTGAACACGGGAATTTCTTTGTAAAAAGGCTGAATTATACTTTTTTTATTTGCTTTTATCTTTTGTATAAAGGGGACATTACAAGGTTAAAAGCCAAACATCCTAAAAAAGGAAACGAGTTAAAACATCCTATTGTATTCATTGTTGGAAACTAAATAACTAATCAGAAGGAGATATAAAGAAACAAAAGTAAAAACTTCGTAACGAAATTAAATTTTATTGTAAGGAAAGCATTTTCAATCTTTAAACCGCGTTTAATTTTTTTTCATCAAAACATCTAGTTTTGGTGTCTAAGGTTTCTGTTTTTTTTAATTTCCTTAGAAATCGATCATTGTTTTCAAAAATTAACTCACATGTTTCTTATACTATATTCAATTAATTTTCGCTCTTATTTATTAAGAAAATTTAGAGGCCTTGAAAGGGCAAAAGCACCACACTAATTTTGAAAATTTAATTTTTCCCGGAGTGCGAAGTAAAGATTACATCTGCGAAATACATATTAAATATGTACAAATAAAATTCGTACATCCACGTGTAGATATACAATACAAACTAAATTATAATCATCAATAGATAAATTGCCCTTTCAGCTCCTCTTAGTGTTGGTATATTATCACACTAGTCACATAGTAGTTGGAAATGTCTGTATGCAGAACAGTGTTTCACACACGGAACAACAATTCATGTGAAGAATAATTTGTGCCAGCATCATTTTCGTTACGTGCTTTTAAAAATGAAAATTTGTTTTTATGCCTTACCTTTGAAAGGTGTAAATAAATGTACGATCGATATTTTGGTTGGAAAAAGATGAGGGGGTTGCACACTACTACTTGGGACAGCGTACTTACGAATTTACTACCTTAGGATTAATCATTAAGAATATATACATATATATAGTCAGTGATTTTTCCAGCACTCAATTTTCTCATGGTATTTGGAAGCAAATTTCATTTTTGGCTTTTTTGAACTGTTCGTTTTCTTTCCCTATTCTTGTTTCCCCGGCCTCTAATTGGCTATCTCTCTTTCCTTTACTGCGCACCTGAACTTGACCTGTTGTTTGCTGATTGGTGTATTGTCGTCTTGTGACTTGAACTCCTATTGGCAAGCCATCTCAGGTATAAGTACCGGTGTCCAAGTGCTTGACGATAGTTCTCTCGCGACTTTCTGGTTTTGTCGGTGAGCTTTTTGCACTGATTAAGAGGGTCCATTGTAGCCTTGAAATAGCTATATGTTGCATTTTGTTTAGAATTGGAGCGTTATTTACATTGTTTTTTCACTTCAATCATATTGTAGCACAAAGCTTATTTGATCATTTTTCTATCAATTAACTAGGGGGTCACGCATTCTGCTTGCTGCCGCTCACCAACCCCCGAAGATTGCTTTGCAGTGTTATTTGGTTCGTGGAGATTTAAAGTGCTTGTTAAGAAAAATCAGTTCAATACGTGTTGCGATTAGAACAAAATAGAAATCCCGCTCCCCGCCCCGTAGAAAATAGAGTTTTAGTAAAATAACTCATCAAACGTAAGAAAAATATTAAAATCCCACTCCGGCCGAAATTCAAAAAGAACTTAATGGAAATGCGTAAAACAAAATTGTTTTTGAAGAAACGCTTCAAAGAGCACCTCCCTCCAGGGTCCAAACTAACTTGTTCCAAATTTCGCAACTGAAGGGCTTTCTGAACACAGCAAAACGGCCATTTTGTAAGTTTGAAAAATCGCTTTTAAACTCGTTGTCTCTAGTCATTTATTTTGCTTTTTTTATCTACGGGCTTGAATTGAGTTAAAAAGTTAGCTTTTTAATAAATTAGAAACCCTTTTATTTAATGTTCTAATTAATTGAGAAAATTGCAGCAAACTTTATTTGATACAGAAACAAAATATCTTTTAAATGACATAGAATGTTAAGGGGTGTGGAAAATCTTTCATCTCCTAAATAGGTAACTTACGTAAAATTTGAGCTTACAAAATTAATTACAAAAAAAACTTATTCAAAATTAAAAAAAAAAAAGAAAACGCCAGGTAACTTACGTAAAATTTGAGCTTACAAAATTAATTACAAAAAAAACTTATTCAAAATTAAAAAAAAGAAAACATCTGGTGCAAACCGACGGGGTTCGAAGTAATTTTGTACATAATTTCAGTGCTGTAGGTGCTTTGATGTATCCTGGTTGCATTCCCGCCACAGACTTCTGTCACAATTTCTTTGAACTTACTTTTTTTAATAAATAGTGATTAATTAACTTAATATTAAATTTTCTGAATACTTTTTGTTTTAACTTCTACTTTATACGATACATTAAGACTTCAACACAAGCTAAAATACTAGGATGTGGCCAGAAGCAAAGGAGAAAGAGAGAAAGCTATTACGCTATCTTAAATGTTAGGCTTCAGTAGTTCTACTGTCGGTTTTTTATTATGTGTTCGTTTAGACTAAACATATTTATTCTGTTTTGAGTGACGCATGGGTGGTAAAACTGATGAAGTAAACAATGAGCAAGTTTACCTACTATTTTGATTTGGGTTATTAAATACATTAGAAATTAAATGCGACTGTAAATAACTGTAGCTGCAAAGTTATTATACCGTCGAAAATAATTAAAAACATTTTAAAAACATTTAAAGCTAAAAAATGAAAGTGAATTATTACAAGTTTGATTTAAATTGACCGTTTATGTGAGAAAACTGAAATATTATTGAATATTAAATATGAAATATTTTCGGAATGCAAAAAGATTTCTGTAATTATTTTATTAAACAGTAAGATATTGCAAAAACATGTTTATATTAATTCCTCATATTACCAGAATGAACTCAGTCAAATAAATTGGCTTTGCAATTTACATCTTTATTCAATTTATATAGAAACTAAGTGCGCACAAATATTTGTAATTAAACTGATAAGCATATCGGTTGGCATCCCGTTACAGATTTGCATTGAAGCTTCGAGTTTATGTCGGAATATAATTTAAACCATGCGTAATTGTTGACGTAATTGAGTTTTACGCATTTATATACATTTTGAGTCAAAGGATTCGAGTTTCACGTGTGACAGATTTTATTACACGTTCCATTGTTGTGATAACTAATAGTCAAAAGTAGTCTTAGATTTGTAATTCCTGTGACGAGTATTTCGAGATCCCATGAAAACCGGAAGTTTTTTTTTTTTTCCTCCTGAATTGGCTTACTTTCTTGAAATAAAAATGATTTGGTCCTGGAATGAAGAATCAAAAAAATTGATTTGTGTTTTTGGTTTTCATGCACTAGTTTGGAGATATTTACAATGAATATATTTAAAAGCCGTAAAAATACAAGGTTTGAATTTTGAGATCTTAGGGGAAGGTTGCCGTCAATGGACCAAGTAAAAGCTTTCGATTTTTTTAGAAAGGAAATAAAACTAAAAATTTACGTTGATTATAGGAACAATTACTCAGTACATTTCTATTTTAATAAGATGGTTCAGTTCTATGATAAATATACACAATAAAGAATAAAAATTAAAAATATTTTTTTTTAACACTTGGTCCATTCACGACAACCGGTTGCTATGAAGGAACCATCGAGTTTTTATCTTAAATTAGAAAGTACGCGTAAATTACAAATATTTCTTGTAGGATATTAGTCAGCGCTACAAATGATATTAACTTATTGAAGAATATAACTTTTTTTGTGAATTATTCTTTCATATAGGAGGAACACATATGAAAAAAAAAAAATCCCAGCACTCATACAACACACAGCTGTTGTCATAAAACCTCGTTTACCCCTTGAAATTTTTCAACTTGTGCAGCACCTTTCGTAGCAGACATCTTTTTGACCTCTTTTGAACGTGGGGTATTAGGTTTCACCCATTTCGAAAATGTTGTTCGTCACAAGATTGAACTTGTCGACAAAGCTCGTTAAAATTTGAAAAAAAAAAAAAAAGATCACTTCGTTACTGAAACCAGAGACTTGAATCTCAGACCACCACTGAATATAAGTCCCAACAGACTTTTTGTCTTAATTAAATTTGTGGGATACGTCATTTCTCTCAGCCTCTTGAATGGTCGATTCCTCGAATCTTTTGGAAGTGGATCGAAAAATTTCTCGCCCTGTATCAAAGTATTCAACAGTTTTGGAGGGCAAATTTCAATTTCATCAAAGTTTTTAAGGTGAAATTAAAATAACACAAGGGAGTTTTTATGAATTACTAAGAAAACTTTTTTATTATTGTTATCGAATTTATTTAAAAACAACTGAGCAATTCTCAAAGATAACTCAGTTGAAATTACAACAGAAATTGTGATTTTCCATGAATGAACCACTTTTTTAGGTGGTCCATTCATGGAAACAGTTAGCGGTCCAATGGTAGCAAATGCGTCATTATAAATACTATTATAGGTGTTGCTGCTTTGACGATTCGTGATGAAACATGAAATGTGGGAAATTGTACTTGAAAAATTACTTTCAAGCAATGTTCACGTTTATTTGATCAGTAATATTCAAAGCATGTCATAACTAATTAAAAATATCAATAATAAGTAATTGAAAAAGTAAAACGTTTCCTAGTTTGCTGAAGTAAGTTTAGCTCCTTCGCAACTCTGAAGTAGACTGTTTTCAGAAAAAGGAAGATACTAAAACTGATTCCGAATCTGTAGAAACTCTGGTACGAGAAATTTCTTTGCGATCCAGTCATAGAACCGGTCCATTGACGACAACCTTCCCCTAAAAACAAGTTATGTTTTTCGGAACGACGAATTGCGACAGGACCCAACTGGTTGGGATTCTTTTTTCTACCAATGGCTTTTGTCGGAAATATAATTTGAGTTCAAGACGTCAAAACTCAAAATAATGGCAGGTCCTAGATGCTGGATATTATGTAATGAATGCTAAATATTGTTTTTGCGCAAAAAGAATTACGTAAAGTCGAGAAGGTTGTTTATGAGTAATTAAATTCCGAGGCACTTCGACGCCTGAAATATGATCAAAGAAAAATAAAAACAAAAAAATGGACGTCACTCAATGGTCAAATGAAAACAATAAGCAATTCTTAATTGCTCAAAAAATTCCCAAAAGCATTGTGCGTGAAAATGCATTTGGCGATGAAATATAAAGTGAAACCTGTGAAGGTTGACCACTTGCTGTGCACTACTTTAGTGGTCAACTTTCAGAGGTTGATTTATATGATAAGGGCTGATTCTGTGCCTGACAAAAGCGGTCAACTAAGACAGGTGGTCATCTTGAAGGGTGGTCAACTTTACAGATTTTACTGTATATGGTACAAAAATATCTATGTGTGCAACCCCAAAAGTAATAGAATCAAAAAACATTCACAAAAATACAAAAATATCTTTTCATTTTTTTTCGTGGTGGAGAGAGGGGGCGGGACTTCTAAAAACGGTTCAACACTACTTACATCATAATTTTATAAAGAAATAGTCAGCGTTGAAACTTTCGGTCGTCTATAATTCCCTACGCCTTACTAAAAAAATTCCAAAACCCAAAACTTCCAATCATCTTAAAATTTAACACCATGACGTTTTGTTCCTAGTTCTCAAATTTTTATTTTGAGCATCCATCCCAAAAGTAGTGTTGGATTTTTGTTATCTAAAAAAGAATGCACAAATTAAATCCTCATGTTTAAACTCATTACAGGATCATCAAAGCAGGAAATGAAAATGAATGCAGAAATTATCGCCCAATTGCAATTTTGAGCCCTTTTTCCAAAAATTTTGAATCTATTATTTATAAAGAGCACTTTCATCAAATTAAAAATTTAGTATCACCTGCTCAACATGGTTTTTTTCCCCAAGCATTCTACGAATGTCAATTTGTTTTGTTTAACTAATAAAATCATTTCTGCATTTCAATGCAGTTTTCAACTTTATATTATTTACACTGATTTTGCAAAAGCGTTTGATGCGGTTGACTTCGGTATTCTTTTACGGAAATTGAATTATATTGGCTTTCACATCAGTCTTACTGACTGTTTTTTTTTTCATATTTAAGTGGTCGTATGCTATATGTTGTTTATTTCAATGGTGCTATGTCTGATGATTTTACTTATACTTCTGATGTGCCGCAAGGCAGTAATTTAGGGTCCTTGTTTTTTATTTTTTTCATAAATGATATTTGTAATATTTTTCAATATTGGTGCTACCTTTTGTTCGCTGATGATTTAAAACTATTGAGAAACATTCACACTATCTCTGACGCTATCCTTGTACAGATTGATTTGGATAATCTGTACGGTTGGTGCATGGAGATAAGCTTTATTTAAATATTATTAAATGCAGTGTTTTGAGTTACATTCGTAGATCTGAACCATTCTTGCAACCTTATAAAATTAACAAACAGTTTTTATTGCGATCTGACTTTGCTACGGATTTGGGTATCACTTTTAGTACTAAGCTTGATTTTAAGCAACACATTAACAACACTGTTTCAAAGGCATATACGGTTCTGGGTTTTATAAACGTAAGACTAAAGATTTTCTAATGATCTAGCACTTAAAACGCTTTATTTTTGTCTTGTGCGCTCCAAACTTGAGTGCTGCAGTCTTATTTGGGATCCCCACTGCAATAATACAGCTAAAACTCTTGAGCAGATTCAATCCAAATTTTTTTATTACTTGTCTTATAGAACTGATAATCGAGATTTTTTGACTTTATCTTACTCTCATTTATTTAATATTTATAATGTTTCCACTCTTAAATCACGCCGTGAACATTTGTGTCTTCTTTGTTTTTCTATAAGGTTCTACATAATTTAATTGGCGGCTTCAATATCGTTAATTCGATACAACTTGCTGTCCCAAATAGGACTGTTAGGAGTCGTTCTTCTTTTAAAAAATTTTAACCATACGGAATTATGTTGATAATTTTTGTCTTTTTAAATTTTACGAACTTTTTAGCATTCATTGTCGTGATTTAGACAGTTTTAACTTGTCATTTTACAATTTTAAGTCTATATGTTTTAAAAGTTTAAATGTATAGTTGGTTTTAATTGCTATTATTATATTGTTGTTGCCACTGTAACTGGATTTTTTTCTGTTGTGAGCAATACTTTTAACAAATAAGTAAATAAAAAATAAATAAATTACTTTTTCCAGCTTGTAACAATTGAATTGCCATGATTTGTTCTGCAACACAATCGTAAGAACAGCATCCCTATGAAAGCAAACATAAGTAAACAAAATGTACATTAATGCATATTTTTCACAAAACTTGTGTAGTTCCTGGAAATTCCAGATCGGAAAAAAAAAGATAGTAAGACTATAACTTCAATAACTTAGGAAACAACAAGCATAATATTTATACATTTTTTAACAATCTTCCACATTAGTACGTCGCACTAGTTATTTCAGGAACTAAAGCTAGAAACTTTTTCCAGTCATACTAAAAGTGTTTCATATGCAATATGTACCTCTATTGCATTAAAAAATATTTTCAACCTTTCTTTACATCGATAATTAGTTGAACTAGCTAGAAAAAGACGACCCAATTAGTGGTAAATGCTTTATATTTGATTATGTTTTTTTATCTGACACACCTTTTAAAGTAACTTTCATGGGTTTTATTTCGCTCTTCTTGCAAAAGACAATGAATCAAAAAGATAATTACATTACTCCTAATTAAACATATATGCACTCCTATCGTAAAAAAAAACAGAGACCTAAAAAAAAGAAAGAATTTAAAAAATAAAAAACATTTCATTTAACGGCTGATAAAATGTCCGACCGAATTAAGGAACTATAAAAAGATTGCTGCCAAAGAAAATAATTTAATTTAAACATGACCCTTGCATTTCAATGAAACATTTTTTACTAATATAATTATCTAAATTATTATTATTATTTTAATTATCACCATTTAAACTGCGTATTTATGATGTACTGTTTATAGAGTAACGTCCATTAAGTTCATTAAACATGTATTTATATATATACATATATATATATATAAATATACGTATATATATATATATATATATATATATATATATATATATATATATATATATATATATATATATATATATATATATATATATATATATATATACATATATATATATATATATATATATATAAATAAATAAATATATATATATATATATATATATATATATATATATATATATAGAGAGAGAGAGAGAGAGAGAGAGAGAGAGAGACGATGAAATGATTAAAACTTTTATTAACCAGATCACAAATGCAAATAAAGCATTTAATGAGTTAAGTATATAATATGTTGCAATAAAGTACCGTGCTAAGCACAAAAGTGGTATCTGCAGCAAGATATTTTTGGGTAAAATATGTGACAAAGAACACCATGGTGACAATAACTCAATATTGACAAAAAGTACAGATACGGCATTTGTGCTTAGCACGGCAGTATAGGTCTCACCATTAGGCGAGCACAAATGCAAGTATATAGAAAGACAAGACACTTTAAAATTTAAAACAATATCAAACAATGAAAAAGAAACAATTGATAGTGAGCCGCCTCGTCATCAGAAAGCAGGAGTAACGATTTTCTTATTAAATTTGCAGATTTCTAAATATGTCGGTTAAAAACAAGTCAGCAAATTAATTTTGAATTAAATATTATTATTAACTAGCCGCCTTCGGCGACCAGCTGGTCCGCCTTTTTACGCCATTCGTCTTTTTGTGCCTGGGTTGCCGCTTTCGGCGGCTGCTTAGACAATTTAGCGACGGTATTAATCAATGTTTTTCTTTATGCATCAATATTATCATTCGCCTTTTTACGCCAATGTTGCCGCCTTCGGCGTCTGCTTAAATAAATTTCGTAGCGGTATCAATCAATCTACATATATCTATATCATTAGTAGTTTGAATAAAATATTTCCTAGACCTTTCTCCAGTTCCGTCGTTTGGAATACTTTAAAGGAGGGGAGGGGAGACTCAAACGGCGTACTCTTCATGCAATTTTTGTCGAAAAATAACAAAAAGCACTCCCACTTTTATGTGAAAGCATTGTTTTTTCAAAGTCATGATGTGTGTGTGTGGGGGGGGGGGGGCATTGACACCCCGTTGAAGATTTTTAAATGACGGGCATGTCTTTTTCTTACAGTCCATCTTTTATATCGACCTCTATATTTGTCTATCTATCTGTCTAGATATACGATCTATGCATATCTACCTCTAACAGTAATTAACAATCTTTTTTATTTATATAAGTATTAATTCGAACAAAAACATTTTTTGTCCATTCAATCTCTATCTATCTCTGTATCTACCTAACCTAACCGCCAATCCGTAACAGAAACAAAGATCATGCAAAAAATCGCGAGCTTTATTTATTTAATTAAAATAGCCCGCAAAAAAAAAGGCTCTATGTTCCCCGTAGTGTGCAAAAAGTAGCGCTTGGAAAAAAACAAAAAACTGAAAAAAAAAGTAAAACGATTTCAGTTGGATCATGTGATGAGGTAAGTTCGGAACTCAGCCGGCAAGCGAACAGCTCGCATTGCGATCTGCATTAAAAAAATTGTAAAAAAAAAAAAAACTATTTCGTATTTTTAAAAACTTTTTTCTTCTGAAGGGGGCGGAATGTTTTTACTATAACTAACTAAAATTTTAGATTTGAGGGTTCAGTACTTTTCGCAGGATGCGCTTCGAAACTAAACCCAGAAAAAAATGAAAAAATAAAGGTTTTTTCAAAAATTCATAAAAAATACAAAAATTGCTCTATCTTCAAAATGTTTTCATTCATCATATTTAAAATTAAATTTCCTACACTATAGTACAAAAAATATCCGTCTGGCGCGATTGGTTCGGGGTCTGTGAGGTTAAAAGTAAGAAAAAGTGCTAAAAATAACATAAAACATTAAATAATTTTTTTTTTAATTAAAATATCAAAAATCTGAGCCCGAGGTGCACATCTTCAGCAAAAACTGTACCTGCATACCAAATTTCATCTTTCTAGGCATTACCGTTTTCCCGGGATGCGCGCCACACACACACACACACACAAACATCTTATTTTATTATATGTATAGATGAAACAAACAGCGTTATTACACCTTTTTAAATAGTTTTAAATAAAGCTCATAAGGTATATAGGCAAAGCAAGGTTTAAAAATACATTTTTATAGGAACATTGTGTTACCACTACACGTGTACAATTCGTAGTGCATTCTATTTATTTGAAAGACAACATAAATTGATAGCTACACATATAGAATACAAAAGTGATGCGAGAAGTTATGTTACATAGAAAATACAACCAACCATAATGCCGAGACCTACAAATAAAAGAAAAAACAGTCGCACGCCCATTTAGAATTGAATTGTAAGTAATTTCAAAAGGCTCTAAACAGCAAACATAATACGGAGCATAATAAAGTGGAGAAAAATTGCATTACAACAATTTACATCAGCAAAGTATTGCAGGAACTCAATTTATCAATATTTCAATAAATTGAATCAGAACACTAAAATTATTTTGAAACATTCTACACCATATAAAATTATCTGCAATTCTAGTATTTTTTTACCGTTTTTAAATTTCAAACTATCCGTCTTTAACCCATTTCTTTTTACCTCTCCAAATTCCACAAACCCCCTACAAAGTTCATATTAATTTGTTCGACAACCAACAGTTTCGGTAAATGTATTAACTTTAAATTCAATCGATTTTAAAATGTATTAAAGTTTTTATAAACAAGCAAATGTAATTTAAGCCATTTCTCGACGACAGCTATAAATATTAGCAAATTATATCGCAAAACCATGTCAAGTTGCACTTATGATTTTGAAAATTTTTTCTGCAATGCTCATCTCGAAGCTCTTTATATTACCATTTTGAACGCTTTTAACTTTTTTTATATTGGGTAGGAACTTGGGTAAAAAATACATTCTTTCAGAAGCCTTTGCAGCTTCTGCATTTTTAATACATGATTATGTTATATTCAACAGTTTTACATAAAAAAAATCATGGCAATGGCGTTTGCATAAATTGTTCAAGCCTAGCTGCTAATCTTTCCACATTTTAGAGTTTAAATACGCTATTAAATGTGTTAAAAATAAATGATATTTTTAGCTATATTGATGATATTTTGCATATACTGATGCTGTTGACAATTTTTTTTATTGATGATATCATGTAGTACATGTACACTAACTCAAGGCCATTTGTGTACATGTAAAGTTTTTAACGTATACAGTTTATGAGAATGAAAATGACTGAATGATCAGTAAGGAAATAATAACAAGTACTGGCGTGCAAAATTTCTTTAACTATAAAAAATAACTATGTTAACCTAAAAATAGCAATTCCGAAGTTTTTTTTTAATGAAACGCATATTCATGGGCAGCCACAAAACTTTGCAAGTATTATTTATTCGAATGATGAAACAAACGGCAGAGAAGTCACAAAAAATCTTCCCCGGCAGAATTACAGCCTGGTGCAGGGCAAGACCTAATCTGTCTGCTTTCTCCAGGCGGTACGACTTCTTGCTAGGTTCCTTCACCTATGTATTTCCAAGAGCTCTAAATCTTTCTCAACACTGTCCAACCACTTTGTAGATGATCTCTCTCTTCTCCTAGTATCCTCAATCTTAACGATAAATATGTCTCAGTTATCTGATTCTGTTGGATTTAATAACTCTCAAGATGTTAAACTGTCTGTATTTAGTATACCCTTATTGTTTATAATAAACTTATTCATGGGTTTTAAGCGATAATTGCTTCAAAAATTGACCACATGATCTTCCTTTAAAACTGAGTAGCCTGTTTTGAACTACTTATAGGAAAAATCATAAAATATCTACAACAATAAAAAAATAAGGACCACCCGTTGTATATGTGGGGTACTACCCCTATATTGTGGCATTAGACGCATATCCTAAATTTACCAAAATAGGAGGCTGGTAATGGTAAACTTACACTACAACAAATAAATATAACTAAAGATATAACTTTCATACCTTGAAAAAAAGCTAATAATAATGTCTATAAAAAAAAGTAAAAAAAAAAAAAAAACGGACGATAAATAAAGGTTACGTTCGAATGAACAACCGGTAAAATCGGTTGGTTATTTTTGTGACGTCAGTCTTACTGGTACAATTATTAAAATGTTACTTGTTAACATATATGTAAAATGACAACAGAAAGAAAAAAAAATAATATGAACTTTGACATCTTGAATTCAAATTGTGTTTTTCGCAATCACGAGTTGCGACAGGGCCCTACTCATTGGAGCTTTTGTTTCTAGAAACAGTTCCTGTCCCCCCAAGCCAACCTCTTCTCATGGGCGGTTACGTGTATATAGTGGTGTTTGTGTATGTGTAGGAGCGCGTGCGTGCATGTGTAGGCTTGTGTGAGTGCGTAGACCTGTGTGTATGCACGTAGGCGTGTGTGTATGTGTGTAAAGGCTCGTATGTGTATGAGCGTGTGTGTGTGTGTGTGTGTGTGTGTGTGGATGAGCTCGCGTGTGTGTAGGACATGGACGCCCCCGACCAGGAGGAACGGATACCAGGAGTCAGTGCTCGGAGCCGCGTCTGCAGAGGCCGCTGGGCGGTGGTGCTGGTGTGCCTGGTCCAAGCTGAAAAAGGAACCAAACATCAAGGACGGTCAAATGAAAGTAATAAGCAATCGTGATTGCTCAATAAAAACCACTGCTTAGAATAAAAGATAAACAAAGATAATTTACAATAAAATTCTAAACAAAATAATTTCTTTTAAAAGTAGTTTTAAGATTTATGTATTATAAATCGGAATAAATGAAAAAATAAGCTAATTTAAAATAAAATTCTAGACGAAAGAATTCTTTAAAAATTTAGATATCTATCAAAAAGCTCCCCTTTAAAACAATAATTCGTTATTTAGAAAAATATTCCTAAGTAACGTAATATTAATTGATGTTTTAGGTAAATTACAGCGGTAATGGAAGGACAGTTTTACAAAAAAAAATCTACTTTTACAAAAAAAAATCTGTGATCCTAGAAAAATACATATTTTTTTCCCAAAACTGATGCATAGACATTCATACACATCATAGTAAGTTGCTAAAAAAGCCAAAGCCAGGAATTGGTTTTTAATAACCTTTTTTTTTAAATCAAATTTAAACTAGTATGTTGTGGCCATCACGAAACTTTCTTCTATATTTTTCCTTTTTCTGATCCCTCCCCATGCTTGACGAGGAAGCAATATTCCTAACAAAAACAAAATGACACATGCAAAAACTTGACGACCATCCCAATGTCTGAATTATTGTAAAAGCAAAGCAAAGAGCGAAAATTGAAAGTTACTTTAAAAGCCTTACTTGAATTAATTACACATATTTTATTTATTAAAAAACATAAGATGGCAACAGTTAAAAATTTTAATTCATTGAGATAATATTTCCGACCATTTCCATACAATTAAAATCACGAGAAATACGCAGACGACAATCTATTACGATTTATCTTTCTTATTGTTGCATTAATAAAACTATTTTTATTCGCAAAAAAAAAAAAAAATCAATACCTCTTGGAGCGATTGGAGTCAAAATTGAACCAAAGCCTGTTTACGTATGGATTCACATATATTCCAAATTTCAAACAGAACGTAGCATTACTTCTTGAGATAGGGCACTCACAATGGAAAAAAAGAACGGGCGATTGCGCTACCCCCTTTTTAGCTGTTGACACCAAAATAAAATCAGCTCTTATACCCACTAAGGGCTACTTGTCAAAAAATTTTTGTTTTATTCCGTTCGTTATTTCTTGAGATACAGCAGTCACAATTCACGACAAAAAACGTTCTCTAACTCAACCCCCGTTTGAGCTATTGACACCAAAATTGAATCAGCACCTGCTCCAGTTAGGGGCAACATATGGACCAAATTTTGTTTGATTCCGCCAGTTACTTCCTGAGGAATAGCAATCACGCATAACTCAAAAAACGTCCCATTGCTCCACCCCCCTTGGAGGAATTCGCGCCAAAAACCAATGGGCACAAGTTCACATAGGGTCACATATGTGTACCAAATTTCGTTCAATTTCATGCGATAGTTTTTGCTGTAGAGCGGCCACAAAAAACTGGTCACACACAGACGTGACACACACACATATACACACACACATACATACACACACACAGACAGACAGACATTTTCCAAAATTCGAAATGGACTCAGCACACCTCAAAACGTTCGAATCCGTCAAAATTCGAAATTCGAAAATTTGCACGAATCCAATATTTATCTTCTATATATTAGATATAGAAGAAAGTAAAAACGGTAACGGAAGCACATTTTTGCAACCTGATTTTCACGCTATCGTTTTTCTCCCCCAAACGCCCAAACTATAAAAGGGAAAATTCTATAAAAATTAGGGCACATGCAGGAGAGTTCAATCATTACAGTTCCAGCTGCAGTTTTAAAAAATATTTATTTTAAACATATAAATTACGTACTTGTTAAGGGCAACGAAAAGACAGTAACGGAAGAACAAGAAGTTCAAAACAATTAAACTTGGTAAATTTGAACTTACAAACAACTGTATTCAGCTAATACAGTCGTCTGAAACAATGGTATATAATACCTGAGCATCTTCTTCAATTCTGAATTCTTGAAATACTCAATACTTTTATCAAAATCCATAGAAAATTTATCTTCTTTCTCAAGGAACATCATTCCGACAGTATTATGTACTCTCAAATAAGATATTTCTATTCCTTCATCTTCTATATGGAGTACCTGTCCAACATTGCTCTTTGTTAATTTCTTTCCCTTCCATTCAACTAACAAAACTTATTAAAACGTTAATGAGTCTTTTAGCCTATTCTCATAAGTTGGTGTTTTTGATTCAGTTGTATCTTAAACTTTAACATTATTTATAACTGCCAGTCTGTTGACTTTGAAGGGAAGTCTTCGATTGGCAGAAGTACTCACTATAGTCAATTACATAACTTGTTGCAGGGTTTAAGTAGTGCATATTTTGAGTGCCAGGATGATAATTGATATTACTCCATCTTTGTGAAAGTTAATCTTTGACTTTACTGATTTCTTCGCAATACGTTTAACCAGGGTTTCCAACCGTGAAGGAACAATTTGAGGAACTACTTGAAATTTTGCGGAGCAATTCGATATTTTGTATAAAAAACAATAAAAATAACTGAAACCATCTTGGAGCTTTTGTAATCATTTTAAGTACTAGAGTAAAAATAATTATTTTTAAATTAATAAAACAGCTTTAACACTAGTTCAATCTTTGAGTATAATCATCTTTAATCTCACACATTTTACATGTTTGATTTGATAAAATAGCAAAATTTAAGCCTGAAAACGTTCGGTCTGGGAATACGGAGAAAAATAACTTATTTGTGGAGCCGCGGAGTTTCCCTATTTTGCAACCCTAGTTTAACAGTTAAACCAATGCTCTCAGCCATCCTTTCCTGTGACTTGTGGCAACAAATCTTAAAGTCGTTTCAATATTGTATTGTTTCAATATAAATATCAAGTTTGTAAGCAATGGTTTATGCTTAAATTGTCTTGTCATATCCCAAACATGTCCTATCAAAATGATTTTCACATGCTTAGGAATTTTTAAGAATAGTTTTCATGATAATTTGTCTCATACAATAGATGAAATAAAATCACGAACCATTTTTTTTTTTTAAATAATAAAAGTTTTTTTTTAAATGAAAACAAACAGATTTTTTGTACAAATATTACTTATATATGTTTTAAATTTGAATACTCTAACTTTAAACAATACTTTGTTTTGCACTAGTATTCCAAAATTTTACCCTGCATCATTTTACAGATGTATTTCTTTCCGTTACATTTTTTTTCCCTTCCGTTACCATTAAAAACCACATGAATTAAATGTCTATTCAAATTATAACTATACCTCATTGACAAGGGACATAATACTACCTTGCTTAAAAAAAAACATTAGTTTCTATACCGAATAGGTTTTTGGTGATCTAACTGTGAAGTAGTATTTTGGAAACGGAAGTACATCAAATTGTCACCTTAGAAATAGGCCTATTTCATGGTTGAAAGAAAAAAATAAATTTTAAACTACTTAACAAAAAATTCACCTAGACATTCAAACGATAAAAGTTAACCTAACTATTATATTCTGATAACAAGTTGATTGAAATTACAGTATATCAAAAAAAAAAAAGAGATTTTTCGCCTTGTACACACACAAAGAGAAAACTCGATTTTGCCCTTGATTTTCTGAAAGTCATCAAACTATGTAAAAAAAACAGGTTAAGATTCAAGAAATTCCTTTATTTGTGAAGAAAATGGTACATGACAAGTGACAGAATCTTGATTTTTAAAATTCAAACGTCATGTGTCCTTGTTCCTGAAATTTACCTTTAATTAATATATATTGTATCTTATACTGAAAATTTTCATTTTAAAAGATACCTCGTTCGAATATCGATTCGCAGCGATTCTCGAGAATACCAAGCTTCAGAATGACATACAGACGCCTACAGATTTTAACAGTATAGATGACACGAAACTAAACAGTCCCATTTTACCAGACGTTACAAATATTATTTTCCCCTGAGTTATCTACCCTTTCTTCCTCCCTACATTTTATATATTTCTGAGAAGTATCTAACCGTTTGGTAATCAGCTATTCATTTCAGACCTAGCGGAAAAGGCTGTTTTACTTATGTTGGGTGAAGGCACGACGCATTTCATTTTGAGACCTAAAAATGTGTCTCAAACAGCGTTAAACAATCCAACATGACTTTGGTATGAAACACACAGTTCCGAACAATAGGAATAGTATTTACGTTTTGACAAATGAAGAAAAAAAAATAATGAAGGTTCTTAGTATTAAAAAAAACTAAAATGTTTACCCTTATTAACTGTTTTTTTTCGAAATGAAGACTATGTGTGTGTGTGTGTTTTTAACTCACTATTATGCAATCAGTAATTTAAAAAAAAAGAAGTAAATTAAAAAACCGGAATTATAAAGATGGTGTATGATTTAAACATTCAAAATATAACAGCAGTTAGATAATTAAACATACGTTTAATACATTTCAAGAGAAATAATGCTCAACTCTGCTTCCTTAAATGGGTTTTGACTCCTGATAGATTTCAAGAAATTGAAATTTTTGTTAAAATAAGTGCTCAAATGACTTTCATGCTTCAAAAAAGAAAAAAAAAACAAGATAATCGTAGCAGCAATATATTGGAATATTTATCTTTTATCTTGATTTTAAAATTAGAACGTCCTTTGATTTTTTCTACATTCACGCAAATATTTGTTCTTAGCAAGGCAGTTTGTTTTCCTTGTACTACATGTTTGACTTCGAGAAAATTGCATTAGAAACGAAAAAGGTTATAGTATTACGCTTACGTTTGCTGAGTATAAGCACAAATAACAAAAATAAATAAATAATTATGTAATAAAACTTAAAATGTATGATTGAATTGAAATGTGTGAACTAAAACAAGATGAGAAATAACTTAATACTACAGAAAAGCAAAAGATACATAAATGAGCTTACTTTATACATAGAAGCATCTTTTTTGTGGCATAAAGTCTAATATATGTGTTCATCATTTCTTTAAAGTTCTCTTTTTTTAACAGTTTCCACGCCACGCGTCGCTGTTTTAATTTTAAAAGCATCATAAAATATTTAGATAAAAACAATGAAAAAAAACCAATAAAAAATCTCAACTGTTTTCTTTCCTCAATTGTGTAATAAAGGAAGTGAAATAAGCATGTATCCTGCTTTTTTGGACTTAGAATACTGTTATGTTCTTTAATTATAAACAAATGCTATGCTAAAAAAAATAGATAAATGTTTTTGTTGTTTTCGTGTGCTAGCTAGGCTGGTAATTTGGAGTGAGCTGTTCCTGTTTTTTTTTTTTTTTGAGCAATCACGATTGCTTAATGTTTTCACTTGACTGTTTTTGACGTTCCTTTGATTTTTCCCACCGCCACCCTCCGCACCATCACCGATGACGGGCTCCTCACGATGCTGCTCCTGTAGCGAAAACCGTCTCCAGGTCGCATCCATGTCCTCTACACACGCGCATACATACACAACTACACACACGCACGCACACACACACAAACACACACATACACAAACACATACACACATACACAAACACATACACACATACACAAACACATACACACATACAAAAACACATACACACAAACACAAACACATACACACATACAAACAAAGTATGTATACACACGCATACATACAGACACCCACACATACACACACAAAAACATACACACACATACACACAACCACCCACACATTCATGCCTGCACACAGACACAAACAAATATGCCTGCACACATACACATACCCCCCACACACATTCATACACACAACTACCCACACACTTATGCCTACACACACATACACATACCCCCCACACACATTCATACACACAACTACCCACACACTTATGCCAGCACACAGACACAAACACACATGCTTACACACACATACACATAACCCCTACACACAAACACATACCCCCATACACAAACACACACGATACATACACACACTCGTGATTGCGAAAAACATAATTTGAATTCAAGATGTCAAAATTCAAATTATTTTTTTTTTAAACTGTTCCGTAATTTGTCGTGAAGTCCGACTTCTTGAGTACACACATGCCATAAGGACCCGTTTATAGGGTAGGCAACTATTCACAGCACAACAACTCATTCACACAAAGAAAGGACAAGGACAGAGGAGAGAAAGTACGTCCATACCCGAGCCGAGATTCGAACCCGGACCTTCCTGTCGCAGACTTCCTGTTACAGACTTATCTGACCACTAGACAGGGCAGGCGACATAAATAAGTGAAACCACAACTAATAAATGTAATATAAAGGAAAATATGGTCGCAAAAAACGTTTATTTTTGTCAATAAATAAATGAATAAATAATAAAGATTTGAATTTTTGACATCTTGAATTCAAATTATGCTTTTCGTAATCACGAGTGTGTGCGTGTGGTTGGGTGTATAGACGTGTGTGTGTCTGTAGGATGTGAAAGCAACCGCCCAGGAGAAGCGAATATTGCAGATATTGCTGCTAGCATTCAGGATGCGTTTGTCGTTCAACTGTCATGCGAAAACAATAAGCAATTCTTGATTGCTCAGTAAAAAAAAACCTTAATGGATTTTTTGAAATTGGAAAATGTTCCCTTCCGTAAATTTGTACGGTTTTGCGCCCTCCATCTTTTTATATTTTCAGGGAATAATAAGATTGAAATGGCGCGCCTACGATAGAAAGATCCTCATCTAGACATAACAGTTTCGGGCTTCTTTTATTAATTTTTTTAATGAATATTTTTTACTCTGTCTCTTCTACTGCATCGTTCATAAAATATATTTCTTAAGCTCTAATAGTGATAAATAATTCGCTTACAACTCACCATCAAAATTAGTGTAATGAAGGTAAAATTCGTGTATAAAAATCATATATGAAATGAATTTAAAAAAAATGGTTTTTGAAAATATTTTGCATTTGCTTTTTCGAAATTAATATATAAATTTTTCTTATTAAAGAAAAGGATTTTCGCGAGAAACAAAGAACTAAATCAAAACGTATCCAAAAAAGACAAAATCTATTTTGTTTCAATTATTTTCAAAAAAAAAATCTTAAACTTCGACCGCTGCTCGATTAAACACAGATGTTTTGGTGAGGAAAGCCAGTGGTTCAAATGTGGAAACCACTTTTTTTTTCAATTTGAACAAAAATAACTAAATCAGCAGAAAATGTCCCCGTACTAAAAAGAAATTTTTTTAAACTGATTTTCTATAACTCAAATAAAAAAAAATTAGTTTTTCTTTTGCTGCAAATTTTTGCTTCGATATTTAAGTTTATTTTATTGTAATAATGGCGGGAAAAGAGAAAGCCGTATTTGTCCCCAAAAATATCCACCGTTCTCCCGAATTGCCATTAAACCCTTGAGATACTCACACCGATAGTTTAAACTTATGTCTGCAAGAAATCCTTTTCGAGTGTCAGACACTAAAACGAAGAAAACGAAGACTAAATGGCAAAAATAATAAAAGAGTGGCACTAGAGCCAAGGTAACGCTGCTCATTGCTTCTCTAAACTCGAAAAGGGAATTTCTAAAGTCACATTATTTATATAAATTAAATTATTTTGGTATAGCTTTTTAAAGTTTAAATTCTTTTGATTTTACAAATTTTACCCCATTCAAAATTTTTATTTAAAGATAAGAAGCGTAAAAATACGCTTGTTGAAATATTTCTCTGCCTCTATGTTTTGAATATGAAAAAAAAAATATTCCAATTCATTTATCAAATTTTAATTCAGTTTGGTTAAACAAAAAAGTTTTAATTTTCATGTCTTTACAAAGCAAATATTGCATTAGACGATAAATTTCCTTAAGCCACTGACCCCAATGTTTTTTTTTTCTTCTGGAGCAAGTGAAACACAATGTTTAAAGCGAAAAAACAGCTATAAATTGGCAGCTTAGACGTTAAGAAGAAATGCACTCAAAAACCAAACGAATTGGTTATAAATGTTTAGCATACCGTTAATCTTTAACGTTATTCGCAGTGACCCATGATGGCCAAAAGTTTGAACACTTTCGTTAAAAGTGGATTCTGCAATGGTTCACTTTCTTTTCATATTTAAAACCGTTCTGTATCGTAAATAATTGTTTGTGTTATACTCATTCAAAAAGGGTATACGAACGTTTCTGGGGGGGGGGGGCACATTTTATTTAACTACATTTAACAAAAGCTACACAGCTACATGATTTAAGGTTTGCTTTATTTTTATCATACTTTATTTATATCCTTTTAAAAATATGTTTTGAATTTACTTTTATTTTTTTACGAAATCACTTAAAAGCATTATTGTAAAAAGTGCAATTTGTTTAAAATTACTTTCTAATGTTTAAAAACAAGTTTTTCTGTTGAAATAAGTTTATAGAGAGACACTTAGGGGTGGAGTGATTTTTTCAATTGGCATAAAGTTTAAATTGGCATACGGGTAATTATGCTTGTTCACTTTTTCACTTTTGCTGTTTTCCGTATTATTTATTTCTCTGTTATCATGGACATAAAAAATTATATTGGGGTAAATTTAAAATGAGTACTGTTTCACTTTTAAAGATACTGTTAAAATATTATTACCACTCACCACAGTTTCTCAAATCTAAAGAACTTAAAATCACCAAGGAATTAAAAAAAATCTAGTTCTACCGACAGACAGAGAAAATCGTTTATATATAGACAAAACATTTTTCAAGCAGTCTTTCGTGCGAGCATTCGATTGATTGTTTTCAAAAATCGATATCGTTGACACCTTTGCAATTAGAAAATGAAACAGTATTTTTTTTCGTACGAAGATATTTGAGGTGACCTACACTAAAGCTTGACTGAGTGCTTTTTCAGGTATGCTTGAGTTCGCACGTAGTGGTTTAGTACGAAGACAGAAACACGTTTCAAAATTGGATTTGTTCATGCGAATTTCATTTTTCAGCACAAAGCAGCTAAAGATATTAAAGCTTGAAAACTTTAACTTTTTGGTGAGTACATTTTGCATGTTAGTTCATAAAATTCGTTTTACATTTAAAAAAGTAAGAGTTGGAAGTAGTATTTGGTTAATAATAAGTACAAGTTTCTGTTTTTTGACAATTGTTCAAATTTTTGAAATTCCTCATATTTTAATAACACAATATAATAAAGCTTAGTTATCTTGGTAGTGTAAAAAATTCGTTTTGCATTTTAAAAAGTAATGTTTGAAAATTATCTTTGGTTAATAATGAATAAATGTTTCTTTTATGACAATTGTTCAGATTTTTTAAACTCCAAATTTGTTGAAAAATAATGTAATAAAGTTCAGTTAAAATTAAAGCAAATGTATGCACAATCTGAGACAACAAACTTTGGAGTAAATTATTTACGGAAGTAAAATTGTGAACTGTGCATGTGAAAAAAAAAAAAACAATCATGTTGACTGAAGAAATCCCACTTGATTTAAAAGTACTATAAATTTTGCAAGCAATTGCGCTACAACAATAGCTTTTTATTTTCGTTCGAAAATTCTCCATTTCATTTAATATTATAATGTGTCGATAAGGTATTTTTAAATTTAAGTTTCCTAAGAAGCAGCTGTTACATTTCTAATGTTAACTATTTAAGCGAAATCGTTTGTCGTCTGTGCATATTGAATCTAATAGTTTGCCCTTATTACATCGAGCTACGTAATTATGTTATGTATTTGAGAAATGTCTAGAATGCATTTCGGAATAAAACTGTGAAATGCATGAATATCAATAAAACAATCTTTTTTTTTCTTCTTCAAATTGCTCGTGTAAAAATGTACTCACAAAAACAAAATTGGTGTTACTTTTTTTCTACTCAAGCATATGAATCTAAATTTATGAATAAAAAGTTGTTTATACTTTCATCAGATATGTATTAAACTACATTCTTATTGCGTCGTAAGCAAAAAAAACTTGTGGTGATGATATAAAACTATTAGTTTTTGATTTATGGATTGATACAACAGGGATACATTTTGTTACTCTAAATATCTTTAACATTTTTTTCTTATTTAAGAGAAATGTTTTTGTCACAAGTAGGGAAAAAACTAGCTTAGAATTCGTTAAGCGAATGATGCAAACGATTTTTTTTTTTTTTTACCTCAAGATTTTAGTGTTTACATATCTAATTTAACAGTTTCTTATAAATATTAACTGTGGTTGAAACCAAAACAAGTTTCTCATTTTTGGGTCAATGAAAGCTTTTGACTAATAACATGACATTTTAGCTTTAAAACACCAGGTGCCATCTCTTTCAACGTTATGAGCACCTGTCGAATACTAAGAAGTCCCCATCATGAGGATGTCCCCAAAGAACGATAAAAATACTCTTGCAGTCATCGCCACTCCGCCTCCTCCTCTGGATACTCTTTTAAAACTTGACTTTTAACAAAACTGAATAGTGGTATTATTTTTTCCCCTCTCTTTTTCATTTATTTTGAAAATTTAGTATTAATAGATAAGAGGAAATTTTAATTGCGTTTTATTCATTGCAATGGAGTTTGATTCTGAAGTTATTTGCAGTGTTTTAAATTCGCGTAAAGCACTTGTTTTAAAAATTTCAAGAAGCAGCAATTTTCACACATAGCGTAAGAGGAGAACGAATTGTGCAGCTTAATTATTCGCTTTGCACACTGTTAGTCGTACTATATGTTTTTTTTTTTTTAAATATATATATTTTTGAGAGTATCGTCATTTTTCGAATAACCAACATCAAATTTTACATTATGACCTATTGGCAGTTAAACTAGTCTTACCATCATTTTTGAAGATAAGATAATAAAAAATATTGATGGTAATGAAGCTGCTGAGATAGCGTACAAAAGCACTTACTCATACTCTAACGTTTTGAAAACAGTGTGCCAATTTTATGCCAGCCACCCATTAGTGCCACAGTTGCTTTTTAGACAATAGGGAAATGTAGTGGGTGTTAAAATACAGCAAGATCTCTGAAAACATTTTACAGTGCATCACCAGCTTGAAAAAAGTGAGATGTGCTGTTTTTGAGCTACTAATCATCCTTTTGTGAAAACAAAAAATTTAACTGTGTTACACGTTGTTTCTGCATCCTCTTGTGAGTCAAATAAAACAACAATTTTCACGTACTTTTAATTCAAGGATTTTTTTTTTATGTTTTCAGGTTATCAAAGATTAATAATTCGAAAAGCGGCTACAGCCCAAATAACTTTGTTTAAGTGTAAGGTCAAGATTATCGCAAAGTCAGAAAACGTGTTAAAAATTACTGCTGTCAGTTTTCACAACGGAATTTGAACTATTTCAACATTTTTTGTTACGTCCTCAAACTATTTAGTTTTTAAATATTTAGATTTTTAATTTGATCTTTTTCAAATTTCAAGAGAAGTGATTAAAGGAAGTTGAAGGACGGTCCTCGTGGAAGGAACAATTTAACAGACCGATTGAGCAATCTCAAAAAATCAGAATCGATTTATTTATAACCAATGTTAAATTA
The DNA here is from genome assembly GCF_026930045.1 of Uloborus diversus. Classification (NCBI taxonomy): domain Eukaryota; kingdom Metazoa; phylum Arthropoda; class Arachnida; order Araneae; family Uloboridae; genus Uloborus; species Uloborus diversus. The sequence goes on along the minus strand of NC_072734.1, from coordinate 147,617,451 downwards.
TAAAGACATGTAATATTTTAGCTGTAATTATTTATTTTTTAAATTCGTCAACATTTCTAAGAAACATTGTTTAAAGTTTGGTGAATGTTTACCTTATTTATGAAAATTTAAAATAACAAAGTTGATACTCAAGTTATTTTTGTTTTCATTCCATCAAATACTCGGGAAACAATCAACTTTTTGGAGGAAATATGAAATAAATCCTTAAATAACTATCCTTTATTACAGATTTCATAAGTACGTGAGTGTGGCAATATTATGTTGTGGCCTAAATTCACATTAAATGTATTTTAAACAAGAAAAAGGTGTAGGCACTAAGTCGACACATCATGTACACAACATTGTGTCACAGAAAAACATTTTTTTCATTCTCGGTGTTGTCTATGAGAGATTTGTAGTTAGATTGAGTAAAATTCCCATCTTATTATGTAAACTAATGTGAAGGATGTGCTTAAAGATTATCAAAATTGGCCTCAAATCCGCCAACTTGACGATAGTATTTCACTTTTCAATAGGTTTCAAAATATTGTTAAATATTGTCAGTAACATTTATTTACTAAATACTGAACGTTTATAGATCTCAACTTTGAGACTCGAGGATCGTTTTTTTTTTTTTTTTTTTTTTTTTAGGCACCTGTTTGTTGTACCGATCTCTTAATTTGTTTCTTCTATTTGCTTCAGTACTTGTAGTTTTGTCTGCTACCGATGTAGAGGCCTCATGCCTTGTTCTAATAAATTCTTTTCATTGTAATGGTGCAATAGTTTGTCTGTTTACGTGACATTATTAGTAAATGTGGTACAACTCTAATCGATAAAGTATTCTTCAAAATAAAATTCTACATGAAAAATAATCATATAAGCTTTGTGCTACAAAATGATTTAAGTGAAAAACCAACGTAAATAAAGCAAAAATTGTGAAGAAAATGCAGCATATAGCTATTTTAAGGCTACAATAGAGCCTCTTCATCAGTGCAAAAAGCTTACCAACGCAACCGAAAGTCGCGAAAGAACTCTTTCTCCGAAATGTGTGCTTTATTTACGTTGTTTTTTCACTTTAATCAAAATAAAATTATATTAAAAAGTAAAATGCATACAAAAGCAACGAAAATAAAGGGGGGAAAACAATAATAAGAGCAAGCGTTCCGCCGAAAAATAATCTAATAAATGAATGAACATCATAGATTTATATCTAAGCATCAAATCGGATTATCGGAGTTAATATAAAAAAGAAGGAACTTAAGCAAGTAAGTAAAATACGGATAATGTTCCAAAAAAAAAGTTTCATTTCACTCCGAACTTAATCCGTTTTCACCTAATCCTGTTTTCACCAAACAAAGACGTATGTTCATTAAAAATAAGACACTTCCGAAGATGCTGTGATAACAAAACATTCTGCAAAATATTTATTTTCTAATCTCTGTGTTTTCTAAACTAGCTTGTCTAAAACTGTTCGGAGGTTGTATTAGTTGCTTTAGGTACATTAAAAATGCATTGTAACGAAAAAAAGAAGTAAATTCGAGGCTTTGTACATTTTAATAAATGCTACCGTTGTGAAGTAAATGTAAAGAGATAAAATTACTTGTTCAAATCATTTACAAGAAATAGATGAAAAAGTTATTTACGAGTAGAACAAAGAACATGAGTTATATTTCTTGTGATTATTACAGCAGTTTTTCGTTGTACAAAGGTTTGCAAATGTGCTTAAATTCATCCTCGAGTAGAATATTCATGAAAAGGTAGCACTAAGTATTTCGTAAAAATGAAACTACCGTTATGAAGTTCGTGTTTTCCTGTCAATGGTTCAATGCCTCGACAAGTACGGGTGGTAATTTTGAAGAAATATTTGCAAAACTACCGCCTTTCTTTATTTAATGAATTTTGCATTGTCCTGCACGTGACATTGAAATGCCTTCACACACAAGCAAAATGTTTTACGTTTTAGCATTTGTTAACGCTATCATATATCTCAGCATTTTTTACACGTGTTCTTTTAAATAAAAATCATAAAATCAGAAATAAAAAGTTCTTACATTAATAATTTGTTACATATATTTTTTGCAGATTTACAACAGAAGATGAGGCATATTTATGTTTTTATTTTGATTGGCATAGTTATCACTATAATGGGTAAGTATTAATCACTGTTCAAAAAGAAAATAAGCATCATCAAAAAATGAGCGGCTAATCTGCATACACTGGTGTGCAAAAATTAAGGACGAAGTCAAAAAATTAGCATATCAGCTGAACGAAGAGGCAGAGCGGACAGAAAGACCAATCAGGAGATTATGTAAGGTGATGTACGGTAGCACATGCGCATATATGCAGGCAGACGAAATGGGGGAGTGTCTGAGTAGTATAAAGCATGTTGTCGGTGTAAGATCAGTATTTCTGGCAAAGAGATTGCACGCCGTATAGCAGTTAAAATCACACCGAGTTGCTGCCTCAGCGAGAATTGGCGAACGATCAATCTGTTAGTCGACATCTGGATGTTTTTACCCGAGGTCGAATCATTGGGAAGTTGGAGGAAGGTTGCAGTGTGACAAGTGTGACTGCAGAATTCGGAATTGCTCACAGCATCGTTTCACGACTTTGGAGACAATTTCAAACTACAGGAACAGTTATCCGGGGGTTCAGTAGTGGTCGTCCACGAGAACCACACCCGCAGATGACCGGTATATTGTCTTACAGGCCAGATGAAACAGTGGGAGAAATCGCTAGACACACGACACAGGCGACTGGACGACTGATATCCCGTTTTACCGTGGCCAGAAGACTGCAAGGTGGTGGTCTGTTTGCACGACACCCTATACGGTGTGTACCTCTAACGCCTGCCCATCGGAAAAGGCGCTCTCTGTGGTGCCGGGAACACCGGGATTGGAGAGACAATGAATGGGGACGAGTACTCTTTACAGATGAGAGCAGATTCAGTCTGAGTAGCGATTCTCATCGCATACTCATCTGGAGAGAGCGGGGAAGCCGTAATCATCCCTCGAACATCATTGAAAGGGACAGGTATGGAGGTCGCGGTGTTCTCGTTTGGGGAGGCATCATGCTTGGTAGTCGTACAGACCTTCACATCTTCGACGTAGGTTCAGTCAACGGGACTCGTTATTGTAACGAGATTCTTCTTCCATATGTGCGTCTTTTTAGAGGCGCTATGGGTCCGCAGTTCTTTTTCATGGACGACAACGCACCATGTCATCGCACATTAGCTGCCGAACAGCTCTTAGAGAGTGAGGGTATTGAACGTATGGATTGGCCGGCAAGATCTCCGGATCTCAAACCCATCGGCATGTATGCGATTTTCTAGGCAGACGCTTGGCAGCTCGTACCTTACCCCCAGTAACGATTCGGGAGCTTCGATTGGCGATGCAAGACGAATGGGCAGCAATGCCTCAACAACTCATTGACACCCTCATTCTCATCATGGGCAGACGCTGTGAAACCTGCCTAGCAGTCGGGGGAGATCATATCCCTTACTAAAGACCGGATGTTTCTTGCTGGACACCCATCACAGGGATGTTTCGGCCTTTAGTCGCATTGCGCTCCATGCTACTTTTTCAATAAAGCTTCTTTTTATCCCTCTGATATCTCTTTTAGTAAGTGTTGCTTACATTACACATGTCCTTACGTATTGGGGATCTTACGGTATTAAATGTGTTGATTTGGAAAGCTTTTGTACAAAGTTATATTGAAAAAACCGTCTCATCCTTAATTTTTGCACACCAGTGTAATTTGTACCAGTAACATTTTAAGAAAAAACAGGAAAAACTCTCATTTAAATCCAGTATTTTTCTTATAATTATCCTGAAGTCTCTCTCAAGAACTTAACCATCTTAAAAGCCACCATTGTTTCCTGAATAAATTAGGAAACTTTAAAAGTTTAAAGATTGATTTAAGAAAAGCCTTCCTATTGTTTGCCCAAAAGCTTCTTAAAGAATCAGAAAATGTTTCATGATTGCACCTGAAGATGTTAAGCATATTTAAATGCATTTCCAGTACATCAATACGAAGCTACATGCTTCTTTGCCGAAGTTGCGACAAACTTGAAAGATACTATCCAGCAGCTCAGTTACCATATCCACAGTCTGCAGTTTTTTTATTGGGCTGTGCTAGTTACTCTGGAAGAGCCATAACAGAGCTGAAGGCAAAGAACCTTATTACGAACCTGAATATGTCTTCACAGTGTTAGCTAAAATAGCACACCTACCAAAGGACCAAAAACATGTTACGGCTCCACCCCGAACAGTGAAGATAGAAACTATGCGAAGGAAAGTTGTAGCTTCACTCCTTAGCTTCTATATTCAGTTTTCGAGGTAGGGTAATACCATGTTTAAGGATCTTCTGTTGTTGTGCCGAAATATGTTTAGCTACCAGTGTGATATTATACTCAGCACCTTTAATAGATTTGTCGGTTTTAGCTCTGTTACGGCTGTTCCGAACTGATGAGCCCAAAATACGGGAAAACTACTATCTATTGCTGCCGTAACATTATGATGCAGCTCAAAGTATAGAAGTTTTGCTACCTAACTTTTAATTATTTGACAAATACATATAATTTAGTAATAATGTTTTATTTTTCAGTAAGTGTTGTTAAATTAAATGAGATAGATTTTTATTTAATTTCTCGTCCAAATTAAACAATAATCAGTTCTGATGAAAAATGTTTTGAACCAATTTATTATAGAAATATATGCTTTGCCTTGAAAGTCTAAAATCTGGTAAATATTGATATTAGCCGGTGAATATCAACACTGGCATACCAAAGACAACAGCGAAAGACTGGGTATTTTCTGCTATTTACTGGTGAAATTAGAGATTCTTTAATTCCGTCTTTCATGGTTACATATACACTGTGTTCTTGCTTAACATGCAAGAGCTCTATTTTCGCAACTGTTAGCCGTAGATGCATACTTCCAACAGCAAAAATGGTTAAAATAAGGTTTTAGAGTGAAGATATTGAAAGTTTGCAGTGAAAAGGAATATTAGTGAAAAAATACAAAACCTATATTTTTATTTGAAAAATAATTACTATTGCAAAAACATTTCAACACAAAGATATGAAACGCAGCGTTTATGGCTTACATCCCTTTACATTAGCTGTCAATAAGAAATTTTGGGGGGAATAAATTTGTGACTTAAAAGGATTGAATTATGTTTGTGCAATGCATACATATACACTGGTGTAATAAATTAAGAGAATTTTCAGATTTGGTCATGTATCTCCAGAAATACTGGACCGATTTTAATAAAATTTGGTATGTGCATACATTAACACAATACAAATCAATTAACCCTTCAAAATTTAAAGTACACATGCATGTTTACAAATAACACTCGTTAAAGTCGGATGGCATGAAACAGCGGTTGCAAAATTGAACAAAAGATGGGTTAGTAGGGCGTATGGTCCCATCTAATAGACGTAAAGGCCTCGCAGTGTGACTCCATACTTGAAATAAAGCAGTTCGTGGGATCCTTGAGCAATTATTTCCACTTGTTCCACAACGCCGTTCTCAGGCTATGGATGGTCCCCGGTGGGGTGTTGCGAGTTGCTATTGCCCTCCCGAGAGCGTCCCAGACATGTTTTATAGGTTTGGAGTCTTGAGATCTACTTGGCCAATCCATCGAGTGAATACCCTCCCCTTCCTGATGTTTGTCGACCAAAAGAGCTATCTGCGGCCTTGTGTTAACATCCATTGAAATTAACTCGGGGCCAACAGCGCCCCTCAAGAAGTGAGCATAAGGCTCCAAGAACCAAGACCACATCCCTATACCTCGAAATTGTCACAGAGCCTCTCTCAAAGGCATAACGGGGTGTGTGCCAAGCATTACAACATAATGCCTGCCCAGACTGTCAAACAACCACCGCCATAATGGTCGATTTCGCCGATACTGGAGGTAGGTAGCAGGTTCCTGCTCCTATCCATGTAAACGTAGGACAAGAACAGTCATTTAACCTGAAACGGGAAATGCTATTTGCCTTCCAATGTCCACGAAATCGACCATTATGGAGGAAGAGGTTTGACGGTCTGGGCTGACATCATGTTGGATGGCTGCACACCCCTCCATGCCTTTGAGAGATGGTCTGTGACAACTGCGAGGTATAGGGATGTGGTCTTGGAGCCCTATGTCAATCTTTTGAGGGTCGCTATTTGCCCCGAGTTAATTTTAATGGATGTTAATACAAGGCCGCAGACAGCTCTTCTGTTCGACGAATTTCGTGAAGGGGAGGATATTTACTGGATGGATTGGCCAAGCAGAACTCTAGATTCCAATTCTATAGTACATGTCTAGGACGCTCTTTGGAGGGCAATAGAGACTCGCAACACCCCTCCGAGGACCCTCCATAGCCTGAGTACAGCGTTGTTGAACGAGTGGAAACAATTGCCCCAGGATCCCATAAACTGCTTCATTTCAAGTATGGAATCACACTGCGAGGCTTATATGTCTGTTAGAGGGGACCCTACCCCCTACTAATCCATTTCTCTGTTCAATTTTGCAACCGCTGTTTCATGCCATCCGACTCTAACGAGTGTTATTTATGATCATGCGTGTGTATTTTAAATTTTACAAGGTTATTTGTTTTATGTTGTTTCAATGTATGCACATACCGAATTTCATTAAAATCAGCCCAGTAGTTCTAAAAACAATGAACAAATAAGAAAATTCTCTTAAATTTCTTACACCAGTGTACATAGTGCATTATGCGTGTTTTTTTCAAACTGTACGAGCTTTTGCAGTGTTCTTTTACGGATCATAGCACAACGTTTGCAATCATTTTTCACTAGCAATGACAAATATAAATATTTTGCTTTCCTATTTTAAAACCCTGCCATTCTTCTGAAAGTGCGAAAAGTTCCAATCTCACCTTTTGCGCGGTCCCTTAAAATTTTGAACACCGACATCTATTTGAGTTTTGGCAGCAAATGTTTACAGTTCTTTGTGATTTATGTTTCTCTTGTGCTTAAAATATTTCAATGGTGCTTACTTCAAAAAATAAAACTAAAGGTAACCTGGGAACTGTAGTTAGATTCGGTATGTTTTCACTAATCTTATTTTTAGCTTATTTTTCGCTTTTTAACTTTTCATATATTAATTCTGCACAAAATACTCTCCAAGGAGGAATATTTTTTTTTTCAATATTTCATTCGGTTATTCGGATTCATACGGTATAAGGACTAAAGCGAAAAGCTCAGGTGTTTCCACAAAAAAAAAAAAAAAAAAAAAAAAAGACACATAATCTCTTAATTTGAGAAACTTTTTCCAAGTATGCTCTCTTTCCACCTGAAACTGCTGAAATCCCGTGAAAATAATCCGTGAAGCAGCGGAATTTTCTTAGTGGTTTTACAGCATAAGCTCGAAAGCTATTAGAGTATTCACATTATTTATTTCGTATAACTATTGACTAATTTGCTCCATTAATACAAAATCAAAGGTTTTCTGTTTTTAACCTTCGTAATATATACCTTAACCCCTCGTCGTTGAAACTGAAAAGAATTGACAAGAAAAACAGGCAGTATTTTTTCTATAAAAATAGTTTTTCCAGTTTTCAAATTTATGGGTTTTGCCACATTATGAACACTGTCCCGCTTTTTTTTTCATTATTAATCTGCGATCCGTTTCTGAATTTCTCATTTAAAAAAGAAAAAAAATATTATTGACAAATTGAATATGTTAATGATATGGAGTTTCCTCGGCCAAAATTTGACTCTTTTTCTTTTGACGACTATCGATCTTGCGCAATCGGTATAAAATGTAAAAAAAATCACTTCTTAGTAAAAAATCAACATTTTTTTAAAATATAATCATTTGTTTAGAATATGATAGCTCTTCCTTTAAATTCTCATTAGAGAAAAGCATTAATCCCAAAAAACTCCTTATTATATTACGTAAAATAGTTGCCCATCTGAAATCATACTTTATAGATCCATTTAGTTTCTCTATGAAAATGTGTCAAGTTCACAAAAACCAAAATAAAAAAAGTTCTTCATTTACGAAGTTTCTGTAGGGTTGACCGGGACACGTTTACGCGGATATTTTGCTATGAGTTTTCTAATTTTTATGTTTTAACTTAGGAAATTTTAAATGTTGGTGTTTTATGAAGCAGTTATTGGGGGGAGTCAAAATTGCTATATTCAGTGGTTGCTCAGCTTGTGTTTTTAACTGTTAAAAAATGCTTTTGAGTCCAAGTCGGTTGCGTAAACTTGCTCCGGACACCGGGGCACTTTTAGGCATATTTATTTTGACACTTATCGTGGTTTTGTTAGTGCTTTGAACATAATATATTGTCATTGCTAAAATAAAGCGAATTTATTATACAGACTGAATAGTGTATGGAGTTGAAGCTGAAGAGGCACGAAGACAGAACTATATTATGGTAATCTGTAAGATACGAATGTGTAACTAAATTTAAGATTAATTGGTAATTTTTAAAACTAAACAGCCGGAAAATACTAAAAGGACAGTTTGGAGCGAAAAGAGTGTATGGGGCACGTTTAAGTAAGACACAGTAAGAACGATTGTAAAGGTGCTCCGGCGTTCAACGCATAAACCTGCAACGTCGCAAAGTTTGGATTTATTTTTAACGTGCAAAAAAAAGATAAAAAATCATACAAATACAATTATCAAAGAAGAAAAAGATGATGCTAGTTTTTCTATATTTGTATATTATTCCTTCTGCATGCTACACTGAAGCTCGACTAATGATCAAAAACTTATGAAAATATTTACTAGAGTTGCATTAATCTTTTATGAATGTTGGCTCCAATTATAATTCGTTTTTAGAAAAAAATGGCACTACGTAAATGTAAACCGGTCTACCCTACAGCTTGCTTTTCTTAGTGTTCTCCATAGTTTTTAATTTTATACTAAAAATAAATGAGTGCTGGAAAATATTTATTTTTAACCATTTTTGCATTTTGAGTACCGTAAACAAAAAAAAGAAAAGAAAAGAAAAGAAAACATCAAGTTAAGAAAAATATTCCATAAAAGCAAGTTAAACTGTAATGCGACTTAGATAAAAGAGGAAATAATAGAAAAGAAGCTTCTTCTTATGAAAGAGTGGAATGAAATAAAAAGAAGGTAAAATCAACTCATAAAGTTGATTTCGACTTGGTAATGGCTCAGTAAACAGTTGATAATTTATAAAAGATTAAAAGTTCTTTGAAAAACGTTTGAATCAGTTTTGTAATAGAGGAATTTTTGAAAACAATAATACCTTTTGTCTAATGCTCTATTCCCCCCTACGAATAACCCTTATTTTTAATATCCATTAACTTGGTCCATACGTAACCGTCATATTACCATCCATATTTATACCATATTACTAACCATAAAAATTGGTATTTTGACTTCGAGTGTGAAGTCAAATATTGGAATAACGGAAAAATTGAGGACATGCTTCATTGGAGTAAAATGAAGCCCCTTCTACTAAGCAGATGATCTGAAATGTCTGGAAAAAAATGCATGATTGTTTTTTTTTTTACATTATGAAGGATTTTCATGTACTTGAAAATGCTAGTTTTAATCCCCTTTCGCGTTTTAAAACGTTTGCATTTTTCGTATTTTTCTTTCATATTTCTTTTTATGCTAGGATAACGTTACGGTTTTTTTCCGCATGGCTAAAAATATATATATTTGCTTTTATTGATTTCCAGTGAAATATTTTTTTAGTTTCTTAATTTTTGAATTATCTGCATATCATTGTGAATGTAACGCAAGTCAAGTTGTGTACTGTATGGTTTGTCTTAACATAGGCAGTGGTCTTGTTCAAGCAGCATTTGGCTGTCCGTTGGAACCGATGCAGTGTTACAGCTATTGCCGTAATAGTCGTTTTCGTGGTGGAACATGCACAGATCTGTTCAAACACAACTGCAAATGCTATGACTAATTCGACTCTCCTGGAATCAAGATATTGAGGGAAATGCATCAGCAGTTGAGCACCAGTTGTTTACAAACATTCAACGGACTGACATATGTGATAAATCAAACGCATTTGTACACGTAGAGTTTTACACTGTTAGTCTATCAGAAAATAACAAATTCAGAGCAGAGAATATTTTTAAAAATATTTTCTAAGTAATAATTTTGACATGAATGAAGTGTATAAACCAGTTTTAGAAAGTTATGCTGATGAAATTAAATACTTGTGAATAAAAATTTCTCTTTGAGTTTTTTTAAGTATTGTTTGTGCTTCACTCCACATATCAAAAAAGAAAAAGGTAAAAAGTAAATAAACCTTGTTGTAAAATTTTTGATTTTATAATTTAAAATATTATAGTTTAAAAAATATTCGAAACGAAGATTCACGAAGGGGCAATTCCATGGGTAACTGACTAACATTTCTAAAGTAGACCAGTAAGTATTTTGCATCATTCAACGTAAACTATACATTGTACAAAAGTAGCACTGTACATTCATTGTACATGCTATGCTACTTTTTTAAAATATCAGTCAGTTATGTTATTAATATATTTTTTAAATTCATTAAAATGTATTTCGGGAATTCAATTAAATCATTAAAACCAGCTTAAAAAATACTGAAATAATCCGGGTTGAAGAGATGGCTAGCACAGTATATTTTACTGTGAATGGGGATACAAAATACTAGTAACTGTTTTGCTTAAAAAATGTCAGTCAATTACCCGTGGAGTTGCTCAGAGAAGAATGTTGCGTAATGTGAAATAGCGGAGCAAAGTGAAAAGGTTAAATGTTCTCCTTTTGCAGCGTTTCCTATTTAGCAATATTTTAACCATGTTCTAAAACAGCTGGTTGCTTCCATAAAAAAAAGAAAGGTTCTTAAGACCATGGTATATAAGACAAGTCATTCCATACGTAAATTGTAATTTTTGTGGTTTCTACAAAACTATTAAAATAGAATGATAAAGTTTTTCTTATTAACATTTCGAGTATTAATTGAAGTATAATGCTGTCCAATGCAGTACTTATTTATTTCATATTAAGCTTGTTTTGATTTTACACATTTTATGCATCTTACACTCGGGGGAAGGGAGTGAAATAGTTCATTTTGTTTACTCGTTCGTTCAATCCTAATAATTTACGTATTCTTTCGTTCATTAATTATGTTTTACCGATGTCATTCCTTAATTTACGAATTTAGTTAAATTTCGGAAAACAACCAAGAGCTCCCATATAGGGGGGCAAGTGGGGGCTCAAGCCCCCCTCCCCATTTAAAATTAAAACTTCCTTGCTTTTAGTACTTTTTTCTTTGCAAAAATGAAAAACATTTCTTCTCCAGCCTATAGTGAATAAGTTATTAAAAATGTCAAACTTGAATAACTCTAATCTGTACTGAAATCGGTTTCTATGGGGAAAATATCCTGCTAAACCGTGTGGGAAATATTTGAGTCCCTCCCTCCCCCTTAAAATTTTGCATATGGGCGACCATGAGCAACACAGGTGTCTTGAAAGGTTTCCTTTTTCTTACTTAAGAAGCAGTTTTTTGATCTCTTCAGAGCATTTCAAAATCAAATCGAGTACAAAAAAAAAAAAAAAAACCTTTAGAAAACCAGTGTTTAAACATTTTTATGTAAACTTGGGAAAATAATTCTGAATTATTACACGCACATGATTGCCACAAAACCAAGGAGGATTCTGTCCTCCTTGCCACAAACGAATCCTACACTGCAAAAAACTCAAATTGCGACAGTAAAATGTGAAAGTAATGGAAATTATTTTAGTGGCGCCATCTGCTGAACGAAGACTTTGGCTGTGCATTGGAACCGATGCAGTTGTCACAGCTATTGCCGTAATAGTTGTTTTCGTGGTAGAACATAAACAGATCTGTTCAAACACAACTGCAAATGCTATGACTAATTTGACTCTCCTAGAATCAAGATATTGAGGCACATGCATCAGCAGTCGAGCACCAGTGGTTTACAAATATTCAACGAAGTAACAGATGTGATAAATCAAACGCATTTGTACACGTAGAGTTTTGCACTATTAGTTATTGTATATCAGAAAATAAAATTCACAGCAAAGAATATTTCTAAAAATATTTTCTAAGTAATAATTCTGACATGAATGCAGTTTTAGAAAGTTATGCTGATGAAATTAAAAATTTGTGAATAAAAATTTTGGTCTGAGTTTTTAAGTATTGTTTGTGCTGCACTCCTGCACTTCACGTCTCAAAAAAGGGAGGGGGATGGGGGTAAAGTAAATAAACCTTCTTGTACAATTTTTGATTTTATATTTTAAAAAGTTGTAGTTTAGAAAATATTCAAAACAAAAAGATTCACGAAGGGGCAATTCCACGGTTAACTGACTGGCATTTTTAAAGCAGACCAGTAAATTGTTTGCATCATTCAACGTAAACTATACATTGAACAAAAGTAGCACTGAACGTTCATTCTACATTCTACTTTTTTAAAATGACAGTTTTTAAAATTTTCAGTTATCTGGTTATAAACATATTTTTCAAATTCATTAAAAATATATTTTGGGAATTCAATTAAATCATTAAAATCAGCTTAAAAAATACTAAAATAATCCGGGTTGAAGAGATGACTAGAACAGTATATTTTAATGTGAATGCGGATACAAAATACTGGTAACTGTTTTGCTTAAAAAATGTCAGTCAATTACCCGTGGAGTTGCTCAGAGAAGAATGTTGCGTAATGTGAAATAGCGGAGCAAAGTGAAAAGGTTAAATGTTCTCCTTTTGCAGCGTTTCCTATTTAGCAATACTTTAACCATGTTCTAAAACAGCTGGTTGCTTCCATAAAAAAATGAAAGGTTCTTAAGACCATGGTATATAAGACAAGTCATTCCATACGTAAATTGTAATTTTTGTGGTTTCTACAAAACTATAAAAATAGAATGATAAAGTTTTTCTTATTAACATTTCGAGTATTAATTGAAGTCTAATGCTGTCCAATGCAGTACTTATTTAGTTGATATTATGCTTGTTTTGGTTTTATATATTTTATACAATTTATTGTCAATTTCACTCGGGGAGGGGAGAGTGAAAAGTACTTCATTTCGTTTACTCATTCCTTCAATATAAATTATTTTGTTTATTAATTATGTTTTATCTTCTCTCATTCCTTAATTAACAACCAAGGGCGCCCATATAGGAGGCAAGTGGGGACTCAAGCCCCTCCCCTTTTGAAATTAGAGTTTCCTTACTTTTAATACTTTTTTCTTGTACAAATGAAAAACATTTCTTCTCCAGCCTATAGTGAATAAGTTATTGAAAATATCAAATTTTAATAACTCTAATTAGTACTGAAATCTATTTCTATGGGGAAAGTATCCTGCTAAACCACGAAGAAAATATCTGAGTCCCCCCCCCCTTAAAATTTTGCTTATGGACGCACATGAAAACAACACACGTATCTTTAAAGGTTTCTTTTTTCTTATTTAAGAAATAGTTTTTTGATCTCTTCAGAGCATTTCAAAATCAACTCGAGTACAAAAAAAAAAAAAAAAAAGTTACAAAAAACATTTTTAACCTTTAAAAACCAGTCTTTAAACATTTTTATGCAAACTAATGAAAATTATTCTGCATTTTATTACACGTACACGATTGCCACAAACGAATACCACAGTGCAAAAAACTCATAATGCGACAGTAAAAATGTGCGAGTAAAATGGAAATTATCATTTTAGTGGCGCCATCTGCTGAACAAAAGTGGGCAATATATCAATCTCATTTGATTTGTTATGTTTTATACTCGCAGAATATTTCATAATACTTTTGATTTATGAATATCGCAACAACTTAAGTTTTATTTTTACAGAAATCCATATCGCTATTTTTTAAATCTTTGTTGCTGAAATCGTACATCTTTTGCCAAATATCTTTTTTCTTTTAACGTCCCGTAAAACAAGGTATCTTACAATATTTTCAGAAGAAAATGTTTATAGAATAATTTCTTCTCTAGATATGCCCTTAATTATTGCTGTTTTTATATTTTACTGTAACATTCTCTCATGTATTTAGATATAATATATTAACATTTGTGAGTTACTTTTGTTAAAATATTATTTGTTATTTTCCGGTACTAAAATTCTATTTGAAGGAAATTTACTTTTGAAAATAAATATCAATTATTGTAAAAGCATGAAAAATTGTCAAACAATAACTTAATTATGTTTGCTGTTTATACTGTTACTTTTAGAGTTATTTTATCAAAAACATATAGTTCGCTGAATACATTACTTATCTGATGGTTTTTTAAGAAACATTTTGTGCATATAAAGATTATTTTTCATAATCTACTTCTCAAAATGCCTTGCTGTTGTATTTTTACAAATTTTCAATGACAACAAAAATATGTGGAATAGTATTTCAATTTTCTTCCAGCAGTAATGGCCAGATGGCAGCACAAAATGTGTTCCTCGCCGTAATCTAGTTTTCTCCAAATGGAAAATGGAACTTGCAATGCACAGAAAAGACGGTTTGGGTGCTTTTTTAAGTTTACTTTTCCACATTTTTTAAACCTTATAGTCTGCAATTAGCGGAAAACTCTATATTCAGAGCTTTCATTCACCGTTTTATCTTTGATACTAGGAAATTCAGAAGGTAAACAACTTTGCTAAATACCGTATGAAGCGTTAACTTGGAACTTTAGACATCGTCGCCTCCGAGCTAATAGTAAGATATCTTAGTGTATTTCTGGGATTAGATATTTTACAGCAAAATATTTCAGTGTTATTTCTAGGATTAGATATTTTACTATTGCTCTGAGGTTACGACATGTATAAAAATTCAGTAGGAAAGAAAGTGCGAAAGTATGGAGGGGTGCGGTATTTTTTGTAAGAAAAAACAGACGAATCTTAAATAATACCAGTTTATCCAAGCTCTGATGCTGTTATTAGATGTGCTCTTGGCCTTCCCTCGGAGAAATATATCAAATTGACATGAAAAATCGTTATTATCTATTAATTTTTGGAAACGTTGAGGGAAAGAAGCTTCTCTCCATGACACATTTTAATTTTTTAAGTGTGAAGTCTATTTTCGATTTCTGAATCTGAAGTGTAAACGCCCAATTTTATGCTATCTTTGTTGACGTTTATAATTTGCGAGGACTCCGGAGCTACTTCTTCTAAATAATGCAATTTCAAGTGGTGTAACGTTTCAATATCCCGCAAAATCTCACTTAATTTAGTTGACTCTCTTTCGGAAATTTTTAAAAACTGACGTCCTGAAAAACGATTTTAGGTTTTGTTTAGTACCGGTAGAAGAACGAAGAGGCGGATGGTTCGATGTTTCGTCCTATAATCTATTTTGAAATCGAAATTACGGGTTAACAAGTAATTAATCGAATTTATTTATCATACATATATTGTTAGTTTAGGATTTAGAGAAGAGAAGAAGGTCTCAATTGATTCACTCCCACGGCGATGTCTAGGAATGAAATTTTAAACTCTCTGTGGTTATGTTAGGAAAAGGGGTGGGTGGTTAACCTGAGGAGCCTTATCTCAACAAATTTTCTAAATTTAAATTTAAAAATGCAATTTCAAGCTATTTTTGAAAGCGTTAAAAGCAGAGAAATTTATTAGGGCTTTTCTTGACAAATTTATAAATGGAAATCTCAAAGACGCAACTACTGGTTATCTTTGCTATTAGCTTTGAAAGGGGGACGTAAAACTATAAAAGGAGAGACGTTCCGTTATGAATTATATGTAAATATTTTGAAGTTAAAGTCCTACAGACGCAGGAGTCGGAGGCTGTTCGCGCAAGAGATATACACTGCTCAAAAAACTTAGGGGAGCACATGGTTTTAACAAAATTGAGAAAAACATTATTCCGTAAACTAATTTCCATTTAAGCTTCCATGTTTTCAGGAAACATGAGGATAAAACGTAAATTTCTGAAGCAAATCAACGTTTCTGTTGTCGAAAAGCACAAAAACAGATACAAGTACACAAATTGTGATTTAACCAAAGCACATTTTTTCACTGTCTGAGCGGTAAAAATCAACCGTTCATTGTTTTTTTTTATTGGTAAATGCCATGGCATCGTAATTTACCAATTTACCGGATTCCATGACTTAAATTTTATGCCTTTGCAATGTTACCTCACAATGGCTTCTTCACTTTTGCGGGATTACTCCAGTGCTCCCGTAATTGTTTTGAGCAGTTTATTTTGAGCTATCTTTAGCAATTCTAATAAAAGAAAGGTGTTACTTCCTAAAACATGTCCCTTCCACCCAAAACATGTTCACCGTCCCTCAGAACCCTCCCACCACGGGGAATAACCGCCCCCCTCAGAGAGACACTGATCCAGAATAATGTTGACGATAAACATGTTTCTATATATAACAACTTTCAATGTGAGCGCAATAAACGCAGATATAGAAGCATTATCTTTTTTAAAAAATAGTCCCAAAACAAACAGGTAAGATGGTTTTTAATATGGGAAAAAGTATGCAACACTGAAAGTGCATTTTTTTTTTTTTTTTTTTTTTTAAGCAGCGGCACTACAGTTTTCCGGAGAACACCAGGACTTACAAGCACCATTGCATTAAATTGCAACATGTTATTATTATTTTTTTTTCAGTTTCAATTTTTGTCTTGGAAATAATATTAACCCTTAAGTAGTAGTGAATTGGTCTTTTCCACGTCTGTTTTTATTTATTTTTCTCCATCCCACCATCCCTTATATTGAAAATGGGACCCATCTGTGTAGCTGACCTTTAGTAACTCCCAACCCTCACACATAATTCTGAAAATTTCTTTCGATAATTCAAGGTTGCACAGTTCTCGGAAGTGTACAGTGGCTCCCAAAAGTGTTCGTACACTTTGAAATTTTTTAGTAAAACCAAAATAACTCAAAACCGAATTCGAATATAAAGTCCAATGTTTTTTCACATCATTCCTATGTCATTCTAAATACAACCCATTGGTTTTTTCAAAATATTGACGAATCTTCTTTTTGAAATGGGTCAGAAAACGAAGAGACAGAGAAATAACATGCCACAAAAGTCATCGTACACTCAAATATTTTCGAATAAATTCATGATTAAAATTATCATACGCCGTTTTATAAATATTTTTGCATTGTGTTGACCCTTATAAGTCATTTGGCTTTAATTTTTTGTTTATTTATTCCTTAATATTGTGATTATTACTGTAAAATGGCTGGTATTCGTAAAAAAACCGCAAACACCATGCAAAATTTGAATTTTTTTCCCACAGTAATGGTAAATTGGTTAGAAATGTCTCTAAATTAGTTAATTTATTTGTTTGTATAGTAAAGTGCTTGACAAAATGGTTTAAAGAATGGAATCGGACTGAAAACAAGGTAAGAAAAGGTCAACCGGCAAAGTTGACAAAACGTGATCGTAGATTTAAAGTTAAAAAATTTATGAAAAATACACATTTGAGTACTGTAAAAGTTTCTGCAGAGTTAAATGAAACACTTTACATTTAATTTTTACCTAAAATTGTTCACCAAGTTCTCTGATTAGCTGGATTAAATAGGACCTCTTCCCGCAGAAATTTTCTTGGTCGTGCGAAAAACAGAAAGCTTGCGCTTTTCGTCGCAAAATCAATGATAAATAAGCTCAAAACGTTTTGAAATTACATCTTACTTACAGATAAAAAATGAATTCAACATTTTTGGTTAAATTTTTCTATAATTGTAAATAGAAGAAAAAAATTAAGAACTTAATCTTATGAATTTAGTTGACCCAGTTAATCAGGACGGTGAAGGCGTTCTTGTGTGGGGGTGCATATCAGCATCAGGACTTGGTAGTGTGTAATTTTTTGATGAAATAATGAATCATACTGTTCCTTTAAATATTTTAAAAACCAATTTTGAACTCTTAGCCAAAAATTTGGTTATTGGAATCAACTTTGTTTTTTTATCAAGATAACGATAAGAAGCAAACGGTTTTCAACGTTTGCGTCTAGTGCCTCGAAAATTGTCCTAAAGTTTAGAAAAAAAAACCCTCAATCTCCAGATTTTAACTTTATGTAATGTATTTAGAGATATATTGAGGCTAGATTACGAAAATAGGGCTTTAAAACGAAAATAGAGCTAGAAACAGTAAGACTCAAAGTGTAATAGAACACTTACTCAGAAATTACGCAAAAAAAAAAGAAAGAAAAAGAATGAAATCTATTCCCAGACGTTAAAAAGGTGTTATGAATACTGTATGATATTCTACTAATTAATAATTTAATCAAAAGTTAGAGTATTCAATAATATATAGACATTTTATAAAGTGTACGAAGACTTTTGTGAGATAAAATTTCCGGCACTTTTTGGTTTTTGATTTTAAAAAAAATAAGTTTTAATATTTTTTAAAACCTTTTCATGTAGTTTTGTTAAAAATTTATCACAGATCTTACAATTAAATACCTATTCCGAAATATTAATTCTAACCAATGGATTGGGGTCTATTTCGTCGAAAGTCGTAGGTGTACGAAGACTTTTGGGAGCCACTGTATGTCGGTCATTTAGACTAATCGCGCAACATCCTTGTTTGGTCCCCAACAGTTACTTTATTTGAGCGTATGCTCTAAATATTGTTCTTCATTACATACATTTGTGCAGTAAATGTTATCTATACTATTAGCTACAGCAAACTCTAAGAAAAAATATTCGAAATTCTTTTTCGTCTCATAAAGGCCTGGGAAAAGACCGAAAAGCGAGCACCAATGTAATTTTAAGAGTCGCGACTACACTCGGGCTAATTTTCAGGTTACAGTAAAGCAAAATACAAAATATTCTAAAAACTTTTTTCTCATACGCATATCTCCAAAAAAAAAAAAAAAAAGAAAGAAAGAAAATGTGCATCAGTCAATATAAAAGATTCACTTAAATAAGAAAATTAATTAAAAAAAACTGAACTTAGGTTTTGTTGTATGCGTAGCTTAAAAGTTTTTAAACTCTGGAGGTGAAAAAAAAGTTTTTCCGCTGGCATGAAAAAGAATGACCATTTTGACTTTTAAACGACCAGACATAAAGTAGGTTAAAAATATATACTGCTGAAAAATAAATTTTGGAAGCATTTATGAAAATAATTTATTATATTTTATCCAGTTCAGTTGAGAGGAAAAGAAACTTTTACCCAAGATCGCAAATCATGCAGTAATGTATATAGTTAATAAAAAATGGAAATATTTTATGGCTTTGACTCTCAAGTGAAAAATATGGTTAAAATTTGATGTATACGTAAATAACTAATAAAGTTTTATACTTTTGAAAGCAACTATAATCTCTTGATATTTTTGCAATTATTAGTGTTAATTTTTTCTAAGAAACTTAGTCCTTTTTTTAGGTATTTCATTTTCGAGTGTGTTCATGAAAAATGATTCTGAGCAACATATAAATCCGACAAATGCATACAACTTTTTAGGTATATATAACATTAAATAAATGTCTAATTTTTATCACTCCGTTTATTGCACTCCTGTCGTGAAATAAAATCATTTATTTTGGTGGTTGGAACTTACGTTAATTAATCCAATTATATATTTTCAAAAAATCAGTACAAGAGAGTTTTCGTTTCTGGAACACTGCTAATTTCTAAGAATCTATTTTTAGCAGCCATGTTTTTGTAATCTCTAACATTAACCTTCACCACTAAATTGTGCCACAGAAACAATCAGCATCGAATGAGTAAAATTAAGGATTTTGTGGGGGAAAGAAAATTTCATGACTACAAAGTAAATGTTTTACTCATTTTTATTTCATTTTCTGTCTTGGTATTTCTAAAGCTAATCAGCTGAGTTTTATTTTTTGTAAAAGAGAAGTACTTTAAATATTTTTGTTATGTGAAAATAACAATAGTGCATCTAGATTGACCACCATTTCGGTTTTTTATGAACCACGTAGTGATTCATTAAATACACCGCCAGTTCAGTCAATTATAGCCGAGGACTGCAGTTTCGTGCTTATTAGCACTCATCAGCCCGGCATAGGAGTGACTAGCCTGGAGGTGGAAAACCTCCGAAGAAAAGCCACGAGTGCCAAACAAATTGGTAGCTAATACAGAATTAGCACTGACCAGACGAGTGACCGAAACAATGGTTCGGTTCAACACGAATATTGAAAGCAAAGCAGGTATAACTGAACTAAACCATTGTTACGGTCACTCGTCATACATACATACATATATATACATACATACATACATACATACATAGGTTCCAATTAATATCTAGAATGTTAATAACAAGAACTTTATCATGTGATTGTATAAAAGTAAGTTTTCACTTCCAACAAATATCATATGCTTTGAATTTCGGAGGATTTTTTTTTTTTTTTTTGACTGAAATAGATTACTTTTATTGTAAAAAAGCAGTCGAAAACTTTGTACTATGGAATAAGTAAAAATGACAACAACGTGCATAAAGCACAAATAAAGTAGTAAAATACTTTTAACTATATTTTATTACTTTATTTGTACTTTTTGCACGTTGTTGTCATTTTTACTTAGACTACTTTTATGTACTTCATAGTTAAAATATTACTAGGTAAGTTGCACGAAAAGTGAAGCAAATATTTCATTATTTTATTTTGCCCAGCTATTTCACTTTACCCCACATTTCCCTACTTAAGGTGGTATCCTACCTCAAAAATAGTTTATATTTCCTTTATTGATTAGACTTTCGGGAAAAAAAAACGATTGAAAAAAAAAATCTTTACATAAATTCAATGCGCGCTACTTTAATACAGGTTGTTACACACAAATGAAGATGTATCACTTATACAAAACCCTCCCTGCAATTAATGTGCGTTTTGAAGCATAATACTTCACTTCTGTATGCCTGGGATTATGAAAGTCATTATCAATTAGTGTGAAAGTCAAAAATCCCTTTCACGTAAGTTTTATTTTGCTTCTGTGGTACGAAGTTTATCCCGTAACCAATGAATCATAGTTATCTCATTAAAAGGTGGGTGTAAATCCGTGCGTATAGACATGCTCATAATTTATGCCCGGGAGGGTTAATTTATAGTTGTGTCAGCAGTGCTCAAAAATTTATGCAGGGTTTGAACTTCTACCTTTCAGGATTTTTTGAATGCCATTAGCGAAAGAGAAATGATTTAGATAGCCCAATGGGGAAACATTATTTATTATTTAAAGGGAGTGCTTCTCTTGTCTTCAAAGTATGCAAACTTTTTTTTTTTTAATTTCCACCCTGTAAAGTGTTTATGATAATGCTTGTACAATTCATTATGCTTAAACTGTTCTTTAAATGATTGACGCTGTGGTTTTGAAAGGATTTTTTTTTTCACTAAGCGGTAATGAAACAAAAGACTGTCACTAAGATTTAACTTACATTGCTGTTGGCTCAATCAAGTTGCGTTTTTAAGTTATTTTTGGCATTTTAATTATAAGGCAAAAAAATTTTTTTTTTAAATCTTACCAGTCAGTAAAATAACCACAACCGCCACAAAATAGAGAGTTTCGTAAAACTATTTTGGAAGTCTGATTTCTCAAAAATGTTAATATTAAAAAAAAAAAAAAAAAAAAAAAAACTCGCCAGAAAGGTAGTTTAACAAAAGGTAATCATGATAACATCATAGTATTGTATTAAAATGAATATCATAGTCATAATAGGTCAAATTGAATTTAGATTTTAATGCACTTCATATCAGAAAGAGTAACTTTTACTTTTTAAAATATATGTTTTTTAAAAGATAAAGTTTATTTATTTATTTATTTTTACTCCGATAAAGGAGAGTGACTTTGTCCGGCAACGAGTAATGTCAAATATTAAAGTTTTGCATAAAAGATCTTCAAAACTTGCACTAAATCTGAATTTAGTCATAGTTCTTTTATCACACTGAAAATAAATTTTAGCACAGACTCTGAATCATAAAATCAAAAATTCATTGCACGTATTTGAGTATTTTCAGAGGTCGCCATATAAGTAATAAAACTTAAATATTTTTCATGAAGAAAAAAAGAAGAGGAGATAAAATGCGAGTTATGTTCATTTAATACACACATTGAAAGTAAAGGCGATTGAAACATATTCAATGAAATTGATTTTGTATTATTTAATTTAGTCACTTTGTGTTTCAAGTTTAATATTACCAGTATTTAGAAAATATTTCGATTATACATTTTATTTTCCTATGTCTGTGTACTTGCATATTAAAACAAAACCATTACCACTGCCGTGCGCTTCTTACTCACTGCAAGGTAAAGGTATATATATATATATATATATATTAGATTATTCCTGTATACTGAATTTTCCTGAAAGAAAAATTACTTATCCTGTCTCCTGTACCCCGACCTCCTTAGGATTTTGGCTCAATGATAAAAATGAGTGCATTCCCCATATAAAAGTAGTAATACTTTTTCAAATAAGTAATATCATGAGTATTCATAACAATTTTATGATGTTACAAATTCTTTAAATAGTAATTATTTTTGTGATTAATTTGTTGTAATCTAGCTAAATTTGGCGTTATCGTTCATCTAAAATTGTCCTAGTAACGTAACCTGTAAATATTTTTCTGTAATTAATATAGAACCCTCCTTACATTTGAATGAAGTATATGGTCCCTCCATTTCTGAAAGATAAGGTTTGTGAATGGAACAAAAAGAAAATACGAAAAATTGCTGGATTGTAATCGACATTTCTCAATGGAATATTGTGGAAACTTTTCAAGGATTCATAAATAGCCTCCGCAGCATAAAGAGTCAGTCTCGTTTTACTCGTTGGTCTGGAAAGTGTGTAATAGCCTTTGCGCTGTGTTTTTGCGTATTTTGATCTAAATAGGTGTGACCGTTGAGTTTACGTTGTTAATTGATATTTGCCTATTTGCGATGGTTAATTTAGCAGTTGCTAACGATATTTATTGTACATAATTGTAAATACATCTTCTGTGTTTTCTCAAGAACAGTGTCATCCTTTAAAGAAAGTTTGAAGTTGCATCGAACGTGTAACAATAATCATTAAACCTACTGGTTCGGAAGCAAACGCACTGCCCGCTGCCCCTTTTCAATTTTATGTTTTGTATATGGTTAAATATTTGTTATACACAGGTACCTTAAAATCCTATAAGCCGTAAACATCTGTATGAACACCTTCTATGTCGTAACATGCGCCATGTTCTCGCAGATGTTTTGCGAAGGTACACGGGCAAGAATCGAGAAGTGTTCTAGTGCTCCATTCTATTGTAAGATGTTTAAGGCTCTTTTAGTACAATTTCCTCCAGAACCAAATTAAAATAATAATAATAATAATAATAATAATAATGATAATAATGATAATGGTAATAATAATAATAATTAATAAGGGATGTTGGGAGCTTCCGATTCGATTTGTAAACGAAAGAGATAAAACATTGACATTAAAAGATTCCGCGCTGTTGTGCTGTGGTCTGAGTGACGTGATTCCAAACGTTTCGACTGTATTTGCGGCGTTCATCTTCAGTGGCAGTGCGGAAAAAGCTCCAATGAAAGCGACTTATTAGCAACTGATGCAAGTACGTATAGAAGTGTTGTCAGTATTTCTTAGGGAGGAGCTAGGTCCCTCATGGTTATGGTCCGGGATTGGCTGATGAGCCAATTCATTAGCCAATCCCGGATCAGAACCAAGAGAACAGTAACTCTTCCCTCAGAAATACTGACAACACTTCGGTACTTGAATCAATTTCTAAGAAGTCGCTTTCGAGGGAGCCTCGTTTACGCTGCCTCTGAAGATGACCGCCGCAGATGCGGTAACATCTTCGTCTTCGGCGGAGAAACGTTTTGAGTTATTTTACTTTGACCACGGAACAACAACCCGGAGTCTTTTTATGGTATTGACTCCGGCGGTAAAAACCGTCACTCTTACAATACATTATTCGTCAGAAAAATCAACACAGGAGTAACAAGTTCAAAATAAGTTTGTGATTGAACAATATTAATAAATCGCCCGCAAAAATATGACGGGAGAAAATTGTTTCTACATTTGAAAGAAGCAAGTGCCTGTTTGGTGATATTTTAATAGCTACAATTTTAACCCAACTCCAGTGGATGAACCCTAAACTCCAGTAGATAGCGTTCATTGTTGGCCACTTTTTCGTTGCTTCATTCCTCTGAAATAACAGTCTTACCAGTAAAACAGTTAAATGACCGGATCCAGTTCAGCCTTATCACAATAATGGCCTTCCCTGCATGTTAGACATTACCAAAACATATTATCAAATTATCATGCCGTGGCGCGAGTTATATTGTTGGTGACGTCAGGAGCGTTACTCGATCATTGGTTATTATATAAATGAGGATTGCTCAAAACATAATGTCTTTATTATACGTTTACATATGTTATTTATACTATGTATTTTTCTAATTTATAGATCACATTTTTAGTTGAGTTAAGAACTACACCAATATCAGTCAAAGTATCGCATATAAATGGCATAATTTAACTCAAAGAACACAGTTACAAACAAATCCCATTTAAGTCACACGAAAAGAATTTTCCTACAAGCATCTAACCATACATGACTCATCATACTAAATTTAACTTTGCTTAAGAATTTAGATGGCTTGGGGAAACTTAATAAGCTAACAGAAAAGTCGTGTTGCATCACAAAGGCATTACATGAGTTATTATTTTACTTCTTTAGCCAAAATGACATATCCAGTACTTTGAGAGCGGCCCAGGCAATCCCGCCGTCTATTTCCGTTCATGGAGCGAAACGTGACACATTCAGTAACGTACATTATGATGGATGAGGTTATTCCGTTTTGTAGGAAAAGTTTGCATTGATGGAGGAGGGAATATTTTAATGTCAAGTTTATGTAATAGGAAGGAATAAAAGTGCAACAGAATTTCTCGTCCGACAAAGTATAGAAATGAATCATGTTGTGGTAAGGGAATGTGGGGCAAAGCGAAGTAGGTAGGAAGGGCTTTTTTTTCTTGATGTAAAAAATCTTGAATTTGTTTTGAAAATTGCAGTACATAATGAAACTAGTATGTTGTGGCCATCACGAAACTTTCATCTATAGTTTCTTATAGTTCTGATCCCTCCACATGCTTGACGAAGAAGCAATATTCCCAACAAAAACAAAATAACTCAAGCAAAAACTTGACGACCATCCCAATGTCTGAACTATTGCAAAAGCAAAGCGAAAAACGAAAAATTGAAAGTTATTTAAAAAGCCTTGCTTGAATTAATTATAAATATTTTATTTGTTAACAAACATAAGATGGCAACAGTTAAAACTTTAAATCGTTGAGATAATATTTCCGATCATTTCCATACAATTACAATCACGAGAAATACGCAGACGACAGTCTATTACGATTTATCTTTCTTATTGTTCCCTTAATAAAACTATTTTTATCCGAAAAAAAAAAACAGCATCTCTTGGAGCGATTGGCGCGAAAATCAAACCAACGCCTGTTTACATATGGATTTACATTTATTCCAAATTTCATCCAGAACGTAGCATTACTTCTTGAGATATGGCGCTCACAATGAAAAAAAAGAACGTGCAATTGCGCCACCCCCCTTTTCAGCTGTTGACACCAAAATAGAATCAGCTCTTATACCCTGTAAGGGCTACTTGTCGATAAATTTTCGTTTAATTCCATTCATTATTTCTTGAGATACAGCAGTCACAGTTAACCACAAAAAACGTTCTATAGCTCAGGTCCCGTATGAGCTATACACATCAAAATTGAACCAGCACCTGTTCCTGTTAGGGGCAACATATGGAACAAATTTTGTTTGATTCCGCCAGTTGCTTCTTGTGGAATAGCAGGCACTTATAACTCAAAAAACGTCCCATTGCTCCACCCTCCTTCGAGGAATTCGCAAAAAAAAAAAAAAAAAAAAAAAACAATGGGCACGAGTTCACATAGGGGCACATATGTGTACCAAATCTCGTTCGATTTCATGCAGTAGTTTTTGCTGTAGAGCGGTCACAAAAAAACTGGTCACTCACATACGTGACACACACGCGGACACACACACACACAGAGAGACAGACAGACATTTTCCAAAAATGGTCGAAATGGACACAGCAAAACTTAAAATGTTCAAATCTGTCAAAATTCGAAATGCGAAAATTTGCACGAATCCAATACTTTTTTCTATATATTAGATATAGAAGAAAGTAAAAATAGTATTTTTTGTAATAAAACTTGCATTGGAATGGCATTTTTCGTTTTTGGCAGTATGTTTGCACCTTCAAGAAATGAGAGAAGGGGAATGTTTACTTTGCTACTTATATGAAGCAAGGTGAAAAATTAAGTATTTTTCAAATGAAACCTCATTTAAGTATGAAACAGAATTTTCATGAAATGAATTAACAATAAAAGTAATAAAGCAGTAAACGAATAAATAAATACATTAACTATTATTTGAGAAATACATTAATGAAGGAAATAGGGAATTAATAAGAAAATTTATGTATAGTTGAATATTGAATAAGTGAATTTATAAATGCAGGAATGTAAATGGATTAACTAATAAATTCAAGTGCAAGTCACAATATATGTATAATTATGTAAATGCAATGAATTATTTCGATCATGTCACTTGCTTTACCAGTCAAAAAGCAAACATTATATCACGTGACTTGTTGTCTGTCAGTCATAAAAAAAAAATCAAACTCATGACTCTCTCTCTACCAATCACAAAGCAAGTAGACCAGACATCATAGCCACTCCAAACCAGAAATTTTAATTGCTCCATAACAATAAGTACTTCATTAGTTTAGTTATAATCATGTATTTACGATATATCACATAATGTCGAACGTTTTACAACTTTAGTTGTAATCATGTATTTATGTTCTCATGCATAATGTAAAAAGTTGCTTTACTTGTTTTCTAATCATGTATTTACGCTGTCATACATATTACTGTAAGTTGCATTACTTCAGTACCAATCATGTATTTTCGTTCTCATACATCATGTTGTAAGTTGCATCACTTCAGTGCTAATTGTGTCACACCCTCATCATATGAGCACTAAATATTGTATTAGCACTTATATTAAGCTCTCATCATATTAGCACTAAATATCATATTAGCACTTATATTACACTCTTATCATATAAGCACTAAATATCATATTAGCACTTATATTATGCTCTCATCGTATTATTGTAAGTTTGTATCACTTTAGTTGTAATCATGTATTTACGTTCTCATACATATTGCTGTACGTTGTATTAACTTTAGTACTAATCATATATACGCTGTAAAAAGTACTGCTGTACGTTGCATCACTTTAATTGAAAACATGTATTTTCGATTGCGCGCTGCATCATTTCAGTTGTAATCATATTCTTACGTTCCCATTCATAATATGCCACGTTTACTAAGAATTGAGTTTTTTACATTGAATTTCCGCTAAATCGTATTCCTTAGTACTACATAACTTTCTTGAGTGCCAAGTGATATATATTGTCATAACATGCATCTAGAAACTTTCATCATCTAAAAAAGAAAAGCTCATGTCTTCCTACAGAAACTTTTCCGGATCTTAGTAATGTTTTCTTACGAGAAAAAAGGAACTTCCATGTTCATAAAAAAACATGATAACGTTTTTTCTCCGGGAATATTGCTCCATTGTGGAAGCTAAGCACGGGGCTTTATAATACTTTCTATAACAAAGACTTTCAGGCGGAAAATGACGTTCGGAACAAAGGATGGGAAAAAAAGTTCCAAAAAAGAAAAGAAGGAAAAAAAATGCCACAAAAGATAAAAAACATGAAGCGATAAGCTAAGTAAAGGCTAACTACTCTATCAAGAATTGATTGAGCTTTTATCGAGCCAGTTGATTGATTCTTTTTTAAGCAAATATGGGGAAAATTTACATCTAAAAGAACTGCTTATGAGCTTGTACATTTTAATAAACTTATCAGTAAATTATTCAAGTAACTGAATTATATTATTAATAAGAGATTATTGAATTTGGGTCATAAACTGAATTATCTCAGAGTGTGTAAACAGTATTTTTTATTAAAGAACTGCAGGGTACTTTTTGTCACATATGGAAAAAATATTAACTGGTAAATTCCAGGAAAAAGGAGACATGACACTTAAATTTAAAAAAATAATATTCGGTCACTTGGCATGTACCATTCTCTTCAGAAATAAATGAATTTCTTGAATCTTAGCCTTTCCCCCCCCCCATGATTTGCTGACTATCAGAAAATCAAGGGCAAAATCAAGTTTTCTCTTTGTGTTTCTGCAGAGCAAAAAATCTCTTTTTTGTTACAACTTGTAATTTCAATACACTTGTTACCAGAATGTAATATTTAGGTTAACTTTTATCTTTTGAATGTCTGGTTAATTTTTTTGCTAAGTAATTTAAAATTTCTCCATTTTTCAACCTTGAAATAGGTTCATTTCTAAGGTGACAGTTTCATGTTCTTCCGTTACCAAAATACTACATCTCAGTTAGTTCACCAAGAACCTACTGGGTACAGAAAGTAATATTTTTTTTTGCAAAGTAGAATTATATCCCTTGTCAATGAGGCACAGTCATAATTTTAATATATATTTAATTTATTTGGTTTTTAATGGTAACGGAAGGACATTTATCTGTAAGTTGATACAGACTAAAATTTTTGAAAGCTACGATTAATAGAAAAGAAACTATTGTTTAAAGTTAGTAATCACATTTAGAATATATATAAAAAATATTTGTGCAAAAACTATGTGTGTTTTCATTAAAACTTTTGTTATTATTTTTTTAATGTTTTGTGATTTTATTTCTTCTATTGTATGTGATAAAAATCATGAAAACTACACTTAAGAATTCCTGAGCATGTGAAAATCATTTTAGTATGACATGTTTGTGATATGACAAGCCAATTTAAGCAGAAAAATTGTTTAAAAATTGATATTTATATTGGACCAATACAATAGTAAAACTGATTTCATATTTGTTGCCACAAGTCATAGAAAAGGACTGTTGAAAGCATTG